>NC_092771.1:20456057-20661057 GCF_047496795.1 Chiloscyllium punctatum | reverse complement strand
CACTCACACTCACTCACACTCACTCTCTCACACTCACACACACACACTCACTCTCTCACACTCACACTCACTCACACTCACTCTCTCACACTCACACTCACTCACACACACACACACACACTCACTCTCTCACACTCACACTCACTCACACTCACTCTCTCACACTCACACTCACACACACTCACACACACACTCACACACACTCTCACACTCACACTCACTCACACTCACACACACTCTCACACACACTCTCACACACACACACTCACACACACACTCACACACACTCTCACACTCACACTCACTCACACTCACACACACTCACTCTCTCACTCTCACACTCACACACACACACTCACTCTCTCACACTCACACTCACTCACACTCACTCTCTCACACTCACACTCACTCACACTCACTCTCTCACACTCACACTCACTCACACACACACACACACACACACTCACTCTCTCACACTCACACTCACTCACACTCACTCTCTCACACTCACACACACACACTCACTCTCTCACACTCACACTCACTCACACTCACTCTCTCACACTCACACTCACTCACACACACACACACACACACTCACTCTCTCACACTCACACTCACTCACACTCACTCTCTCACACTCACACTCACTCACACACACACACACACACTCACTCTCTCACACTCACACTCACTCACACTCACTCTCTCACACTCACACTCACTCACACACACACACACACACACTCACTCTCTCACACTCACACTCACTCACACTCACTCTCTCACACTCACACTCACTCACACACACACACACACACACTCACTCTCTCACACTCACACTCACTCACACTCACTCTCTCACACTCACACTCACTCACACACACACACACACACTCACTCTCTCACACTCACACTCACTCACACTCACTCTCTCACACTCACACTCACTCACACACACACACACACACTCACTCTCTCACACTCACACTCACTCACACTCACTCTCTCACACTCACACACACTCACTCACACTCACTCTCTCACACTCACTCACACACACACACACTCACACTCACTCTCTCACACTCACACTCACTCACACTCACACTCACACACTCTCACACTCTCACACTCACACTCACTCACACTCTCTCACACTCACACACACTCACTCACACTCACTCTCTCACACTCACTCACACTCACTCACACTCACTCTCTCACACTCTCTCACACTCACACACACTCTCTCACACTCACACACACTCACTCACACTCACTCTCTCACACTCACTCACACTCACTCACACTCACACTCACACACTCACTCACACTCACACTCACTCTCTCACTCACACTCACACTCACTCTCTCTCTCACACTCACTCACACTCACTCTCACACTCACACACTCACACACACTCACTCACACTCACTCACACTCACTCACACTCACTCTCACACACACACACTCACTCACACTCACTCTCACACTCACACACACTCACACACACTCACACACACTCACTCACACACACTCACACTCACACACACTCTCACTCACTCTCACACTCACACACACTCACACACACTCACACACACTCACTCACACACACACTCACTCACACACACTCACACTCACACACACTCTCACTCACACTCACTCTCACACTCACACACACTCTCTCACACTCACACACACTCACACACACTCACTCACACACACTCACACTCACACACACTCTCACTCACACTCACACTCACACTCACTCTCACACTCACACACACTCTCTCACACTCACACACACTCACACACACTCACTCACACACACTCACACTCACACACACTCACACTCACACTCACTCACACTCACACTCACACACTCTCACACTCTCACACTCACACTCACTCACACTCTCTCACACTCACACACACTCACTCACACTCACTCTCTCACACTCACTCACACACACACACACTCACACTCACTCTCTCACACTCACACTCACTCACACTCACACTCACACACTCTCACACTCTCACACTCACACTCACTCACACTCTCTCACACTCACACACACTCACTCACACTCACTCTCTCACACTCACTCACACTCACTCACACTCACTCTCTCACACTCTCTCACACTCACACACACTCTCTCACACTCACACACACTCACTCACACTCACTCTCTCACACTCACTCACACTCACTCACACTCACACTCACACACTCACTCACACTCACACTCACTCTCTCACTCACACTCACACTCACTCTCTCTCTCACACTCACTCACACTCACTCTCACACTCACACACTCACACACACTCACTCACACTCACTCACACTCACTCACACTCACTCTCACACACACACACTCACTCACACTCACTCTCACACTCACACACACTCACACACACTCACACACACTCACTCACACACACTCACACTCACACACACTCTCACTCACTCTCACACTCACACACACTCACACACACTCACACACACTCACTCACACACACACTCACTCACACACACTCACACTCACACACACTCTCACTCACACTCACTCTCACACTCACACACACTCTCTCACACTCACACACACTCACACACACTCACTCACACACACTCACACTCACACACACTCTCACTCACACTCACACTCACACTCACTCTCACACTCACACACACTCTCTCACACTCACACACACTCACACACACTCACTCACACACACTCACACACACTCACACTCACACTCACTCACACTCTCTCACACACGAACGTGCAATGCAGAACAAACGCTGAGGTGGGGGATGTGGAGTTTAAAAAAAGCTAAAGTTCATGAGACAAGTGAATTGTATCTTCTGTTGGTGGCTTAGATGCGAGATGGTGTTTCACATGATTCATTTTCTTGATCTTTAATCTCTTTTAAACTGCAATTAGTCCTTATTCCAGAGTGGCTGGTATCACATCTATACCATTACCAGATCCCGTATTTTCTCAATTCTCTCGCTCTGTGTTGCATTCCAACTTGTAACAGAGGTAGTAATGAAGCTGCAAAAAAAGTTGAAATAAACTGCCGTTTATTCCTGATACTGTCTCCTCTCTGTAACCCCACAGGTTTATAATATTAGATCTTTCCAGCTGATTATTGGCTGACTTTGAGGGCAATGCATATTAATGAAAGAACCTCAATCTGCCATTGTCAGAGCTATCTCTGAAACGGATAGCATTCTCAATATCATTTTTGCACAATGCATTTTGATAGGATTCCTCTCCTCTCTGGCTATTTCTGCAGATGCTCCTTCCCCTTGGATATACCCAGGTAGTTCAAACAATGGCAAGTGTGAAATTCTGAAGGGGAAACTACCCACATTTGTTTGTTGTTAATCCTCATCTGAGTTTTTCTTTTGGAAACTTGGCTTCGTTTGTAGGTCACGGGATTTTGGCAGCCATTGCAAAACGACAACATCCTGGTTTGTTCAAAGTTGTGTTAATTCAAACAAAAGTCTCAGATGTTAAATCAATTGGTGGAATCAAAGACCAAGAGCCGATACATTACAACTTCATGACACCTTGCCGATAAGGCTCAGGGTTTTGAAGAGCAACTGGGGGACAGTGAGGAAAGGGAATTTGAAAATATATTTAGTTTTTTTTCATCACATATTCACGGGAGTGTAGATCTATTAACACAAAAACCGTTGACGTAAAAGATTCAGATAGAAGTGTTTCGGAAACTGCCAAAATAGTTGGGAATGGACATTTATTTCTGCAGAATGTGATTAGATTAGATTAGATTCCCTACAGTGTGGAAACAGGCCCTTCGGCCCAACCAGTCCACACTGACCCTCCGACGAGTAACCCACCCAGACCCATTTCCCTCTGACTAATGCACCTCACACTATGGGCAATTTAGCATGGCCAAATCACCTGACCTGCACATTTTAGGACGGTGGGAGGAAACCGGAGCACCCGGAGGAAACCCACGCAGACACGGGGAGAACGTGCAAACTCCACACAGACGGTCGCCTGAGGCTGGAATTGAACCTGGGACCCTGGTGCTGTGGGATGGCAGTGCTAACCACTGAGCCACTATGAAAAAGACTAACAGATATTGGACAGTAGTGAAGACTGGAATGTGTTGAAGTGTTTGCGGGAGATAATGGCAGCTGATTCTAACCTATAGGAACTCGGGCCAGGCAGGGCATTTGTGGAGAATGACAGAAATAAACTAAGAACGTCAAAGACAGTTGGATTCAGGAACAGCAACAGCAAGAAAGTGAAAAAGCTGCAATTCAATTTTTCTCTCGCCATCTTTCCTAGTTTGTTTAGGAACCTATGTTTCCTCCACAGCTCAATATTTTGACCACCTTTGTCAACCGTAAAATGCTAAGCTAAGACCACTATTCAAAGACCTGGGTCTGACTGGATTTCCATCCAAACTAAAGTGTGGGGAGTAGTGGAGTGCACACTCACAATGGGAGCAACATCCAGGAATTTGCTACAGGCAGACATGAAAAGGAGTCAGGTCTCCTCCCTGTGTGAAGTCATTAAGTTATTTGTGAGGTAAAGATATTCATAGAAACCCTACTTCATGGAAGCAGGCCCATTGTGTCCACACCAACTCTCTGAAGAGCATCCCACCCATAACCAATCCCCCCTAAATATCCCCTGGCCAATCCACCTAACCTGCACATCCATGGGCACGATGGGCAATTTAGCATGGCCAATTCACCTGACCTGCACATCTTTGGACTGTAGGAGGAAACCAGAGCACCCGGAGGAAACCCACGCAGACACGGGGAGAATGTGCAAACTCCACACAGGCAGTCGCCCAAGGCTGGAATCAAACCTGAGTCCCGGGTGCTGTGAGGCTGCAATGCTAACCACTGAGCCACCGTGCTGCCCTGGTTAATACTTGTTACGTATATTTTGTTCCAAAAGACAGTGGAAAGTGTTGTATAGTGTCACCTCTCTCCAGCGATACTTTACAACACTGCAAAATAAACCAAAACATGGAATATAAAGGCAGAAAAATGAGGAAATAAAGAGAAAGTGTTCAACTTTACAATCTTTCTTGTTAAGTGGTCTGTCAGAGACCATGGGTGGAACAGCGACATCAGAAGAAAGATCTCACTCTATTCATATTATCCCACACAAAATATAACCCCAAGAAAGTGTCAAATTACTTTATTGACATGAAGGAAGATGCAGCCAATTTATAAAGGTAAGTTCAGCCAGAAGCAAGCACGTTTCTCGGGCCTACACAGCCTGGTTTGCGTGTTAATGAAGGTTAACGATCTTTCTTGCAGTGCCAAGCTTCAGTGGGCGACACTCTCACCTCGGAGACAGACGCATACGAGTTCAAAACCTCGTCAGTGACAAGGATCTCCAGGACATGGTTGCCATCTCAACAGCCCTCAGAAATGGTTCGGAGATGTTGGACTTGGGTGTACAAAGTTAAAAATCACACAACACCAGGTTATAGTCCAACAGGTTTAATTGGAAGCACTAGCTTTCGGAGTGACGCTCCGAAAATCACCTGATGAAGGAGCGTCGCTCTGAAAGCTAGTGCTTCCAATTAAACCTGTTGGACTATAACCTGGTGTTGTGTGATTTTTTAACTTTGCCCTCAGAAATAGTCAGCAAGGCAAGGGCCCTGAAGTATGGATAAGAAATGTTGACTTTGCCAATGTTCCAGCAATGATTAAAATAAACTCCACCATTCTTTACTTTCCATTGAACCCTTGAGCCATGAGGTGCATAGAACTAGGACAACTTGCGTTTGAATAGCATTAGTTAAAGCAGTGAACTATTCCAAGGCACTTTGTCGTAACAATTGGAGCCACTTCAGGAGAAGTGTGATTTTTAACTTTATCCGATACAGATTAATGTTTGTGCAGGTGACATACTGCTTCATGTTTCTCTGTCCAAAGGCCCCTGATGTATCGTTGTACAATGAGTGAGATTGATATTTCACGGCCTCATAGGCTTTTTTCTACTACCAATCACCTCTAAGTATTGAACGAGTTTGAAATGCAAGTCACATAACCTTAGACATTTCAACCGTCCAATGTTTTAATGCCTTGAACAGCAGAGAGAAAAAAAAGATGTAACGTCTGCTTTAGATTCCCTACAGTGCAGAAACAGGCTCTTCGGCCCAACACATCCACACCGACCCTCCGAAGAACAACCCACTCAGACCCATTCCCCCTACCTTATATTTACTCCTGACTAATTCCCCTAACCTACACATCCCTGTACACTAGCATGGCCAATTCATCCGAACCTACACATCTTTGGACTGTGGGAGGAAACCGGAGCACCCGGAGGAAACCCACGCAGACACGGGGAGAATGTGCAAACTCCACACAGACAGTCGCCCGAGGCTGGAATTGAACCCAGGTCCCTGGTGCTGTGAGGCAGCAGTGCTAAACACTGAGCCACCAGGTCTCCCATTAATCTTTGATATGTCCCAAATCTAATCAGGGAGAATACAATGCGTGATTGGCAAGTTGATATCGAGCTCCAAACATTGCGTCATCATGTCAGACATATTGACATTTGCTTATCCAGTGTGGATGGCCCTTTAAGTTCTCAAATCGACCCCTTAATTGGTTGTAGTCTCATGGTTGCCAAATTGGAATTACAAATGGGGGCGGGGAGGGGGAGAGGGAGTTTACCATTCCATACCAAGTTGTACCACTTTTGTACCACTTTGGTGGCCCAAATGGTCACCTTTAAAAAGACCACTTGACCACAGCGCCAACTCTGGTTGGAGGACTCAAAGCTTGATTCATGACCCATTGCATCCTAACCCCCACCTTGTTCAACAACAACAACAACCCCCACAACGTCCCCTCTCCAATGTTTTCCATAACGGAATGAGGCGAAGTATGTGCCCCTCGATCATTCTGTCCCACCCCATATTATTTATTGGAATGGTTTTACTTCCCATTTCCTCGGTATAATCCGAGAATGGTGCTTTCTGTAACTCGCCGTCTGAAGGGTGATTGTAGTTTTACATCTTTGCTTGAACAATGTCGGAAAGTCCTTTCTCACAGGAATTGTACAGCTGGAGAAGATGGGATGAGAATATTTTTCCGTGTACACTAGCCAGCCATCGCTCTGTTATTCTGTGTTTATGATAATAGGCAATCACTGGGATCATTCAGGAACATGCACTTTGTGTTTTCTGAGCAAAGAGAACAGAAAAGGCAACTTTTCTGCTATTGGCCTGCAGCAATCTCCTTACGGAGCTTGGGTTCAGTCCCGTAGATATCCCAAAGCAGTAGTCAAGGAGCTGGTTATCTTCAGAGCAGCCTAACTTCAATAAGAGGACCTTCCAGACTGAGAGAAGGTCCTTATTGGTATATACAAAATGGCCGAACACCTCTATCAGGCCAGGTCCCTGGAGATCTATACCAGAACATGATAAACAGTGCAGGCCATGTTCATCTCTCTCTATTGAACACTTCGACACTTATCTAACACTGAGGCATAGTCAATAACTTCCTTCATTATGCCATCAGCTTCATTGTTGACCTTTATATAAAATTGCTGCTTTGTATTGTACAGTCAATCCTCGGATGAGCCTTCCCCAATGTATTACGGTTCCGGACTGTACACTCCAATGCGTTAAGGGTAACAAGAGTTGAATTGATTCCCTTTCTTTATTCATTCACCCCCTTGGTTGGTTGCTGCAAGGTTAATTTACAAAAGATCCCTTCCCTTCTGGACACTTCTAATCCCAGATCAAATAAATTTATGCTTTTAGACAGAGCTTATTTCACCAGGCTTGTTTTGAGTTAACAAAAAAAAATGTGCTTGTTAGTTGCTAACCATGAGAAGAGCTAATAATGCATGTGTGCACACACATATATGTGCACATACTTACACACACAAAATCACAGAAACTTACACATACACACACACACACTCATACATATGCTCACATACACACAAACTCATACACACTATCACACACACATTCATTCACGCACACACACACTCATACACACTATCTCTCCCTCAAACACACACTCATACACACTCTCTCTCTCACATACACACATATACATACACACACATGCACTCATACACACTCACATACACACACTTATACACACGTGCATACACACTCATATACACACATGCATACATACACACTCACGCATACACACTCAGCCATACTCACACACACGTGCACTCATACACACTCACACACTCATGCACACTCTCACACACGCACACTTATACATACACACTTATATACACTCACTTACACGCACTCATACATACGCTCACACGCACTCATACATACTCTCTCTAACATACGCACATTCATTCACACTCTCATACAACACACACATTCATACACACAAACAACACTCATATACACACACACTCAATACACACTCACACTTCACACACACAGTCATACATACTCTCACTCACACCACATACACACACACACATACATACTCACAAGCATTCATATTACACTCTCTCTCACACACACTCATACACACACAATTACACCTACATACACACCCTCATACATACTCTTTCACACACATACCACATACATACTCACCTACACATTCTGGATTAGTGGTGCTGGAAAAGCACAGCAGTTCAGTCAGCATCTGAGGAGCAGGACAATCGACGTTTCGGGCAAAAGTCCTTCATCAGGAATACAGGCAGAGTGCCTGAAGGGTGGAGAGATAAATGAGAGGAGGGTGGGGGTGGGGAGAAAGTAGCATAGAGTACAATAGGTGAGTGAGGGTGGGGATGAAGGTGATAGGTCAGGGAAGAGGGTGGAGTGGATAGGTGGAAAAGAAGATAGGCAGGTAGGACAGGTCATGGGGACAGTGCTGAGCTAGAAGTTTGGGACTGGGGTGAGGTGGGGGAAGGGGAAATGAGGAAACTTTTGAAGTCCACATTGATGCCCTGGGGTTGAAGTGTTCCGAGGGGGAAGATGAGGTGTTCTTCCTCCAGGCGTCGGGTGGTGAGGGAGCGGCGGTGAAGGAGGCCCAGGACCTCCATGTCCTCGGCAGAGTGGGAGGGGGAGTTGAAATGTTGGGCAGTGTGGTTGATTGGTGCTGGTGTCCCGGAGATGTTCCCTAAAGCGCTCTGCGAGGAGGCGCCCAGTCTCCCCAATGTAGAGGAAACCGCATCGGGAGCAACGGATACAATAAATGATATTGGTGGATGTGCAGGTAAAACTTTGATGGATGTGGAAGGCTCCTTTAGGGCTTTGGATAGAGGTGAGGGAGGAGGTGTGGGCACAGGTTTTGCAATTCCTGTGGTGGCAGGGGAAGGTGCCAGGATGGGAGTTGTTGTGGGGCATGGACCTGACCAGGTAGTCACGGAGGGAACGGTCTTTGCGGAGGGTGGAAAGGGGTGGGGAGGGAAATATATCCCTGGTGTTGGGGTCCATTTGGAGGTGGCGGAAATGTGGGCGGGTGATGTGGTTTATGCAAAGGTTGGTAGGGTGGAAGGTGAGCACCAGGGGGAGGGGCCCTGTCCTTGTTACGGTTGGAGGGGTGGGGTCTGAGGGCGGAGGTGCAGGATGTGGACGAGATGCATTGGAGGACATCTTTAACCATGTGGGAAGGGAAATTGCAGTCTCTAAAGAAGGAGGCCATTTGGTGTGTTCTGTGGTGGAACTGGTCCTCCTGGGAGCAGATACGGCAGAGGCAGAGTAATTGTGAATACGGGAGGGCATTGTTGCAGGAGGTAGGGTGGGAAGAGGTGTAATCCAGGTAGCTGTGGGAGTTGGTGGGTTTGTAAAAAATGTCAGTGTCAAGTCGGTCGTCATTAATGGAGATGGAGAGGTCCAGGAAGGGGAGGGAGGTGTCACAGATGGAGGAAGTGGGTGTATTCGAAGGAGAAATTGTTAAGGGTGAAGACCAGTTCGGCCAAACGAATGAGAGTGTTGGTGGAAGAGTACTGTTGGGGATGTTGGGAGAGGCAGAAACGGGGGCTTGGAGGCCCTGGTCATGGCGGATGGAGGTTTAGAGGGATTGGATATCCATGGTGAAGATGAGGCATTGGGGGCCAGGGAAACGGAAGTCTTGGAGGAGGTGGAGGGCGTGGGTGGTGTCTCGAACGTATGTGGGGAGTTCCTGGACTAGGGGGGATAGGACAGTGTCGAGGTAGGTAGAGATGAGTTCAGTGCGGCAGGAGCATGCTGACACAATGGGTCGACCAGGGTGGTCAGGCTTGTGGATCTTGGGAAGGAGGTAGAACCGGGCAGTGCGGGGTTCCGCTACACTGATGACTACATTGACACCACCTCGTGCTCCCGCGAGGAGGTTAAGCAATTCATCAACTTCACCAACACATTCCACCCTGACCTTAAATTTACCTGGACCATCTGTGACACCTCCCTCCCCTTCCTGGACCTCTCCATCTCCATTAATGACGACCGACTTGACACTGACATTTTTTACAAACCCACCAACTCCCACAGCTACCTGGATGACACCTCTTCCCACCCTACCTCCTGCAACAATGCCATCCCGTATTCCCAATTCCTCCGCCTCCACCGTATCTACTCCCAGGAGGACCAGTTACACCACAGAACACACCAGATGGCCTCCTTCTTTAGAGACTGCAATTTCCCTTCCCACGTGGTTAAAGATGCCCTCCAACACCAATTTTCCTGCTCCTCGGATGCTGCCTAAACTGCTGTGATCTTCCAGCGCCACTAATCCAAAATCTGGTTTCCAGTTATTGTTTTCACCTAGTTGATTTTAACCCTACTGCGAATCCTCTTGCAAGGATGCCTTCCTTGAAGAAATGTTCCTCCTCTCTCTACAAGAATATCAGGGAGTCCCTCTCCCACTGCAACTCCCAGGTCATTTCCTGTCCTACCTGCCTATCTTCTTTTCCACCTATCCACTCCAACTTCCTCCCTGACCTATCACCTTCATCCCCTCCCCCACTCACCCATTGTACTCTATGCTACTTTCTCCCCACCCCCACCCTCCTCTAGCTTATCTCTCCACGCTTCAGGCTCTCTGCCTTTATTCCTGATGAAGGGCTTTTGCCCGAAACGTCAATTTCGCTGCTCCTCGGATGCTGCCTGAACTGCTCTGTTCCTCCAGCGCCACTAATCCAGAATCTGGTTTCCAGCATCTGCAGTCATTGTTTTTACCCTCCAACGCATCTCGTCCACATCTCGCACCTCCGCCCCCAGACCCCACCCCTCCAACCGTAACAAGGACAGAACGCCCCTGGTGCTGACCTTCCACCCTACCAACCTTCGCATAAACCAAATCATCCGCCGACATTTCCGCCACCTCCAAATGGACCCCACTACCAGGGATATATTTCCCTCCCACCCCTTTCCGTCTTCCGCAAAGACCGTTCCCTCTGTGACTACCTGGTCAGGTCCATGCCCCCCAACAACCCACCCTCCCGTCCTGGCACTTTCCCCTGCCACCACAGGAATTGCAAAGTGTGCGCCCACACCTCCTCCCTCACCTCTATCCAAGGCCCTAAAGGAGCCTTCCACATCCATCAAAGTTTTACCTGCACATCCACCAATATCATTTATTGTATCCGTTGCTCCCGATGCGGTCTCCTCTACATTGGGGAGACTGGGCGCCTCCTAGCAGAGCGCTTTAGGGAACATCTCTGGGACACCCGCACCAATCAACCACACCGCCCTGTAGCCCAACATTTCAACTCCCCCTCCCACTCTGCCGAGGACATGGAGGTCCTGGGCCTCCTTCACCGCCGCTCCCTCACCACCAGACGCCTGGAGGAAGAATGCCTCATCTTCCGCCTCGGAACACTTCAACCCCAGGGCATCAATGTGGACTTCAACAGTTTCCTCATTTCCCCTTCCCCCACCTCACCCCAGTCCCAAACTTCCAGCTCAGTACTGTCCCCATGACTTGTCCTACCTGCCTATCTTCTTTTCCACCTATCCACTCCACCCTCCCCCTCCTGACCTATCACCTTCATCCCCTCCCCCACTCACCTATTGTAGTCTATGCTACTTTCTCCCCACCCCCACCCTCCTCTAGCTTATCTCTCCACCCTTCAGGCACTCTGCCTGTATTCCTGATGAAGGGCTTTTGCCCGAAACATCGATTGTCCTGCTGCTCGGATGCTGCCTGAACTGCTGTGCTTTTCCAGCACCACTCTAATCCAGAATCTGGTTTCCAGCATCTGCAGTCATTATTTTCACCTACACTCACCTGCACACACACACACACACACGTATACACTGTCTCTCATTCACACCACGCACACATCACACACACACTCATACACCACACACACCACATATACACCCATACACCACACACACCACATATACACTCATACACCACACACACCACATATACACTCATACACCAGACTCACCATACACACACTCATACATTAGGAATACGAACAGAGTCTGAGAAAGATAAAACTTATCAGACAAAAGGATCAGTATCTGGATAAATTTTCAGAAGTAAATAGTGGAACATTGACAGCTGTACTGTTGATTTTGAGATCTCAGGTTTATTTGTAAGTTGACTGAGATTCTTTTGTCCTGGTTCCTTACGACTATGGCCGGCTGACAGCAAACAGAGCGAGAGACTTTCATCCTCTCTTTACCTGCACTGCAGGGGTGTTTAATGGTTGTTCTCTAACTGCGACCATTACAGTGCACTAGTCCATGCACTAGGACATCAGGTTACTAACACGCACACACCAGGATTGGAGTTTGATTTGAACTACTGTGCCTGTATATTCTTGAAAGGGAGAAAATCTGTCTGTTGCACAGATCACTCTCTTTTCTCCCGGCTGTTCAGAAATACTCACAGAGGATTTGTATTGTATGTTTGCATGCTGTTTGTATTGCTGTTCTGCCTTTGATTCCTTCAGGTGCAAATTTCCTCTGCAGACAACCACTGGATTTATATCCTTGGCCATTTTTTGGCTTCTCCTTTTTTTTTCAAATAAAGACGTCTCAATTAAAAGTTTAATATGTCCACAGGTGATCTGGGGTTATGATGTCCCCACCATGGATAGGACAATATCAAGTACTTGCCATATGTATTATTTTGAAGATTTAACATTCAGGTGGGCGGCACAGTGGCTCAGTGGTTAGCACTGCTGCCTCACAGCACCGGGGACCCAGGTTCGATTCCAGCCTCAGGTGACTGTGTGGAGTTTGCACATTCTCCCCGTGTCTGCATGGGTTTCCTCCCACAATCCAAAGATGTGCAGGTTAGGGTGGGCTTGGCCATGCTAAATTGCGCATCGTGCGCAGGGATGTATAGGCTAGGTGGGTTAGCCATGGGAATGCAGGATCATAGGGTGGGAGGGGTCTGGGTCGGATGTTCTTCAGAGGGTTGGTGTGGACGTGATGGGCTGAACGGCCTGCTTCCGTACTGTCGGGGATTCTATGCAGTGACACATCTTAATGCGGTAGATTCTTTAAATCCCTACCTTCTCATATAGACGGTGCAAAAACCCGCGACAGAACTGTTTAAAAACAGTTCGAACCTCTCTCGTTAACAACCATTAAGTTGGAGTTTGAGTGGAGTGCATATTATGGTGAAGGTAAGTAAACAAGACCACCCATTAGAAAGCACACTGCGCTATTACTCAAGGGGATGTATGCTTGAAAACAGCTCTCTGGAGCATTGTGATCCCACTGCAGGATAAAGCATAAAGTCTAACGTTGTCCCTCAGATGAACTTCCTCTGGGTTTGAAAAGCTTAGCCAACACTAAATCTTCAGTTACTAATGAAAGCTGTGTCCGATTCCCACCCCCCCACTCCCCCTACCATCCCATCCCTTTGCTGGCTTGTGGTAATATTGAGCACACTTAAGGCTTTTGCAGGCAGCCCTCAAGTAAGTGGCCACAGATCAGACATAGTTTTCCACAGGGCTTTGTGATTTCTGCTGCAGTGGGATGGTAATGGCAGGATTTTCCCCAGAGGGCTGTTTCTGCAGAAAGCAATGATATAGCAGCAAGGCGAGCCTATCCACTTGTAGTTGGCGTTTTTAGTTCTTCATCAGTAAATATCACAAATAAACTGACTGAGATATTGGGCAAAAATTATTTTTCAGATTAAGTGTGGAGGCAGGTCTTAAAGCGGGTGGCAGTTTGACTTGGGGGTGCATCATGTTCTCGCATATGATTATATGCAGAGGCAATGGCCCCAGTGGTACTATCACCGGACGGTTAATCCAGAGACAAAAGGTGTGGCGCTGGAAAAGCACAGCCGGTCAGGCAGCAACCGAGGAGCAGGAGGGTCGATGTTTCGAGCATCAGCTCTTCATCAGGAATGTCCTGAATGCCTGAAACGTCGTCTCTTCTGCTCCTCGGATGCTGCCTGACCGGCTGTGCTTCTCCAGCACCACACTTTTTGACTCTGACTATCCAGCATTTGCAGTCCTCACTTTCTCCTGTTAATCCAGAGACCCAGGTAATGTTCTGGGGACCTCAGTTTGAATCCTGCAATGGCGGAGGGTGGAATTTGAATTTAATTTAAGAATTGGAATTAAGGGTCTAAAGATGATCATGAATGATAAGGATTGTCAGGAAAAACCCAACTGCTGCACTGACGTCCTTTAAGGAAGGGGACTGTCATCGTTACCTGATGTGGCCTACATGTGACTCCAGACCCACAGCAATGTGGTTCACTTCTAACTGCCTTCTGGGTAATTTGGGATGGGCAATAAGTGCTGGCCTAGCAGTGATGCTCACATCCTATGAATGAATAAAGGAAGATTCCAAAAGAACGCTACCCATTATGGGACCCAGTTTAAATTGAGGGGAGTCGGGCATTTGTATTGCAATAGTAGTGTCCTTATCTTTGAGCTAGGAGTCCAGGCTTCAGGTCCAACCTGTACCATGGGTGGGCAATACCAAATCAGACAGGTTGATTAAAAATTAGGGGTTTCTGATGGAGATGAAGATCAGTTTCTTTTCTGTCAGAGGGTCTTCAATCTGTGGGCCCAAACAGTCAATTCCCTTCAGGACCTTAAAAACAGAAGGTGCTGGAGAAACTCAGCAAGTTCAGCAGCATCTGTGGAGTGAGGAGCAAGAGTTAATGATTTGAGTATGGTATGACTGAGGTTATCTACTTCTGAAGAAGAGTCACAGCAGACTGTTTTTCTCTCTCCACAGGCACTGTTGAGTTTCTCCAGCATTCTCTATTTTTATTTCAGATTTCCAGGTCTGCAGTGTACTACAGTATGACTTTATGACACCATTTAGACTTCTGAAATTAACTCCACAGAGGCCGATATCCCGTTACCCAGTCCCCCTTTATTTACAGGTAGAGAGTCCTTGACACTGATCCAGCTCCCTCAGAGCCAGCTCTCAGAGTGAACAGAACCTCTGACCCTCCTGTTTATATCTGTCACCCAGGGCTCCCTGGTTGGACCAGGTTAACAGCCCCAATCAGGGAACTCACATTCTATAGGGTCCACCTGGCTGTCCTTGTTACAATCACCATAACCTCCTCTGTTAATAAGTGCAGACTTCAAACTTTATGTTGTTCAGCATCTGTTTTGTTTGATAGCACATATCAGGTCTTACTACATGAACACAGAGGCTACAAGAGCAGATCAGACGCTAGGAATACTGTACCTCCCGACTCCAGAGAGCCTGTCCATCACTACAAGGCACAAGTCAGAAGTGGGATAGAATACCAAAGATGATCGTGAATCCATCCCGAGTTATCTTCGGGATTATATAGTGAGGACTGAAGCAAAATTCTTGTTTCATTCACCTCCCATTCCTTCAGTTTTCCATTATTAAATCTTCAGACTCACTTTTTATAGGATCAGATCACTTTGTTAACTTGTTTCTTTTTAAAATATTTATAGGAACTCTTAATATCTCTTTTTATTCATATTTCTGGCAAACTATCTTTTTCTCTTTACTCTAATTTTTCCCTACTTATTAATTTTTAAACTATTAAAAAAATTCTTTCCACTTGACTTGCCAAGTGACTCCACATGATCATATGCCTTTTCATGACTCTATGACTCTGTGACACTATGACTGTACGAATCTATGACATTATGACACTATGGCAGTATGACTCTATGACACTGTGACGCTATAATACAATGACACTATGACTCTATGACACTATGACACAATGACTCTATGACTATGACACTATGACATTATGACACTATGATTCTGTGAATCTATGACTCTATGACACTATGACACAATGACACAATGACTATATGACTCTAAGAATCTATGACATGATGACTCTATAACTCTATGAATTTATGACACTATAACACGATGACGCTATGACTCTATGACACCATGGCACTAAGACCAGGTGTTTCTATGACACTATGACACACTGGCGAAGACCTTCTACTCTTTGACCCTTGTTTGAGATATAGTGGCCCTCAGGTTAAGCCCATCCCCCCAGTTGCCCCTCTCTAATGAGGGGACAGGATTCTAGTTATTTTACCAGGAAGACCTCAATGATATTCACAGAAATCATAGAATCCCTACAGTGTGGGCGGCACGGTGGCACAGTGGTTAGCACTGCTGCCTCACAGCACCAGAGACCCCGGTTCAATTCCCACCTCAGGCGATTCTCTGTGTGGAGTTTGCATATTCTCCCCGTGTCTGCGTGGGTTTCCTCCAGGTGCTCCGGTTTCCTCCCACACTCCAAAGATGTGCAGGTCAGGTGAATTGGCCATGCTAAATTGCCCGTAGTATTAGGTAAGGGGTAGATGTAGGGGTATGGGTGGGTTGCGCTTCGGCGGGGCGGTGTGGACTTGTTGTGTTGGACTGTAAGTAATCTAAATAAAAGTGTGGAAACAGGCCATTTGGCCCAACAAGTCCACACCTATGCTCTGAAAAGCAACCCACCCTGACACATTACCCTATCCTATTACTCTACATTTGCCCCTGACTAATTCACCTAACCTACACAGCCCTGAACACTGTGCGGCAATTTAGCAAGGCCAATCCACCTAAGCTGCACATCTTTGGGAGGAAACTGGAGCACCCAGAGGAAACCCACACAGACACGGTGCAAATGTGTAAACTCCACATAGACAGTCGCCTGAGGCTGGAATCGAACCCGGGTCTCTGGTGCTGTGAGGCAGCAGCGCTAACCACTGATTTTTCCTTCAAAGTATTCCATCACCCTGACCCACATGATATCATTTTATTGGGCAGTGCTTAATTCGATCGTCAACGTTAACCTTTTCAAACCTTTACATCCTTATCCAACAGAAACAAGGTACTATTATCTCATTGGCATAGTGAGGGCATTGAGAGGACCATGTTGGCATTAGGTATATGGTAATTCAACTGTAAGCAAAATTAACCAAAAATGATGATGTAAATGTTTTGCTTTTCATTCAGTCATTTCCAGATGACGTTAAGTTAAACCATCCAATAGAATTTCTGATGAACTATATTTATCCAAAACAATATCTCTAATGCTTCACATTAGAAAAACAAAATATATGCTCCTTAAAACTCTTTGCTTGAGCTTTTGGTCACCTGTCAAAATTTTTGTTTCTGTGGCTCAAAGGTATAATTAATATTGCTTTTGTGAAGTACCATAGGCTGTCTTACTACCTCACATTCACTATGTTAATGCAAATAGTTGTTGTTCTTTCCATTTCAAGATGGCCGACTTGATGAACCTATGGAGGAAAATTGCCACCGGCATATCAAGGGGCTGTGACCTCCTACAGACCTACGGCTCTCCAAGACAGCACTCCTCTCTCAATTGTGGTCCACTGTTGATGGACCTTCAATTTCCTGAACTCAAAACTCTGGAATTCTCACCATAAACTCCACTAGTGCTTCTGTCTCCTTTACACCACTCCCCCTTATAACCTACTTCTCAGATCAAATGTTTTCTCACCTGGCTGAATAGCCCCTCCTACTGCAGCTCTGCAGCAGATTTGACCAGGTAAGGGGTCTATGAAGCAGCTTAACGAATATTTCTCATCAGTATTTACCATGGAGAAAGACATAGGAGCCAGGGAACGCAGGGAAATAAATAGTGATGCCTTCAAAAGAGTCCATGATATAGAAGAGGAGGTGCTGGAGGTCTTAAAATGCATAAAGGTAGATAAATGCTCAAGACATGATCAAGTATATCCCAGGATGTATTGGGAAGCTAGGGAGTAAATTGTGGGGCACCTTGCAGAGATACTTGCATCATCTACAGACATGAGTGAGGCACCAGGAGACTGGAGAGTGGCTATTTAAGAAAGGCTGCAAGAAAACGTTAGGGATCTGTAGACAGGTGAGCCTGACATCAATGGTGGGTAGGTTTTGGAGGGGATTCTGAGAGATAGGATGTACATACATTTGGGAAGGCAAGGTCTAATTGGAGATAATCAGCATAGCTTTGTTCATGGGAAATCATGTCTCACGAACTTGATTGAGATCTTTGAAGAGGTGACCAGGAAGTTTGATGAAAGCAGGATGTAGACATCGTCAAAGGGTGCAGTGCTGGAAAAGCACAGCCGGTCAGGCAGCATCCGAGGAGCAGGAGAGTTGACGTTTCAAGCATAAGCTCTTTATAACCTCTTCCTGATGAAGAGTTTATGCTCGAAATGTCAGCTCTCCTGCTCCTCAGATGCTGCCTGATGGCTGTGCTATTTCAGCACCACACTCTTCGACTCTGATCTCCAGCATCTGCAATCCTCACTCTCTCCCTGAATGTAGACATTGTCTACCTAGACTTTAGCAAGGCCTTTGACAAGATTCCACCTGGTAGACTGATTAATATGGTTTGATCACATGGAATACAGGGAGATCCATCTATTTGAATACAGAACTGGCTCAAAGGTAGAAGACAGAGGGTGGCGGTGGAGGGTTGTTTTTCAGACTCGAGGCCTGTGACAAGCAGTGTGCCACAAGGATCGGTGCTGGGTCCACTGTTTTTCATCATTTATATAAATAGTTTGGATGTGAACAGAGGGGTATGGTTAGAAATTTTGTGGATGACACCAAAATTGGTGGTAGGTTGGACAGTGAAAATGGTTATCTAAGAGTATAATGGAAACTTGAATCAACTGCACCTGTGGGGCAGGTGGAGATTAATTCAGATAAATGTGAGGTGTTTTATTTTGGTAAGACAAACCAGGGCAGGACTTACACTCTGTTAATTGGTGAGTGTTGCTGAACAAAGAGACCAAGCGGTGCAGGTATATAGTGCCTTGAAAGTTGCTCCACAGGTAGACAGGATAGTGAAGAAGGCATTTAGCATGTTTGCCTTCATTGGCCCAAGCACTGAGTATAGGAGTTGGGACATCATGTTACGACTGTACAAGACATTGGTAAGGCCACATTTGGAGTATAGCATACAATTCTGGCCTCCCTGCTATAGGAAGGCTGTTATGAAACTGGAAATGGTGCACAAAGGATATACAAGGATGTTACCAAAACTGGAAGATTTGAGTTATAAGGAGAGCCTGAATAGGCTGGGACTGTTTCCCCTGGAGCGTAGCAGGCTGAGGGGTGACCTTATCGAGATTTATAAAATCATGAAGGGCGTAGATGAAGTGAATAGCCAAAGTCTTTCCCCAGGGTAGGGGTGTCAAAACTGGAGATAGGTGAGAGGGGAAAGATTTACAAGGGACCTGAGGGGCAACTTTGACATGCAGAGGGTGCTGCGTGTATGGCCAGAGGAAGTGGTAGATCCAGTATGACCCTTTGACTCTGACGTTGTCTACGAGCATTAAGATGTGAACTCTTTATATGCTACAGTGAAATTTGTTGCTGTTTCTTACTTACTTCTGAAGAGCCAAGGAATCTCGAATGGTTAAGTCCTGGTACCCTGCGTATAGAGTGGGATGCAGTCTGTATAATCCAGTATTGCACGTACTGCTATCTTTAGCATGGAGTAACTCCAAGCCTTGTCTCAGTGAAGAGAGAGAGAACTCTGTCTATGATTTACTATCCTCAGGTCTGCCAAGCTGGCTTGTTTACAATGGACTGCTCTCCCTCTTGTGACAGGATTATCTTCAGTGCTTCTGCCCATTGACGTCACCCTGCTCTGTTTGCCTGCACTTATCTGATTGTGGAAAGTTCTGGAATGTTCAGGATTTATTGCCTGCACTGCAGAAAGAGCCGCTAATAACGTTGGTGTGCAGGTGGTGTTCATCACTGAAATCAAAGCGAGTTTCCTTTTTCAAATGAGTCCAAACAATCACTTCTAACGATTCCTCACAGAACCTCCAAATGTTGAAACTGAAAATTACTGAATGTTTAGAATCTAATTAACTGTTTCTGGACCATTTGGTCAGAGGATGGGCTGAAGGCTTTGCTTGAATGTTGCTCTTTTACTTCTGTGCTGTGTTCGGAGCGATGCTGAGGGAAGGCTGTTGAGCTCAATTTGAACTTTCAGTGGATGAGTTTCAAAGGAGTTAAAATTGGACTTAAATTGGCTCCCAAAGAAAGTTGAGACAGTGACTGAATTGTGAATTGGCCTTGATATTGTGCAGATTCCTATATTTTTCTCCAATTTGGAAAGGTTGCTTGAAATCTGGGGTTGGTAAGAGAGGTTTGTTGGAAGTTCAGAAATCAGGACAGGTATATGGACTTGAGACAAATCAGTACAGTTTCAGTCCAGGTCTTTGACCTTATCATGGAACCTGGGCAATGAGTAAGAAAGGATAACCCAAAACAAGATGATGTCCGGTGGGACACCTCTAATATTGGGTTTTTTTTCTAAGCGCTTTGAAGACCTGTTAAGGATGCTAGAAATACTCAGCAGATTGAAATCTGAGGAACGAATCCTTGAAAGCGGAACAGGCCAAGGAAGTATGGTTAGTAAGTTTGCAGATGACACCAAAATAGATGGTGTCGTGGACAGTGAAGAAGGCCAACTCAGAGTATAACAGGATCTTGATCAGCTGGGTCAATGGGCCAAGGAGTGGCAAAGGGAGTTTAATGTAGATAAATGTGAAATGTTGCATTTTGGGAAGGCAAATCAGGGCAGCACTTTTACACTTAATGGTAGGAGCCTGGGTTGTGTTGCAGGACAAAGAGACTTTAAGGTACAGGTGCAAAGATTCTTGAAATTGGAGTTGCAGGTAGATAGAATAGTAAAGAAGGCATTTGGTACGCTTGCCTTCGTTGGCTAAAGCATTGAGTACAAGAGTTTGGATGTCATGGTATAGCTATACAGACGTTGATAAGGCTACTTTAGAACACTGCATATAATTCTGCTCTTCCTTCTATAGGAAGGCTGTTGTTAAACCTGCGAGGGTGCAGAAAAGATTTACAATGATGTTGCGAGAACTGAAGGGTTTGAGCCAAGGGGAGAGGCTGAACAGGCTGGGGCTGTCTTCCCTGGAGAGTGAGAGGCTGAGGGGTGACCTTATAGAGGTTTATATAATCACGAGGGGCATGGAAACGGTAAGTAGAAAAGATTTGTTTCCTCGGGTGCGGGACTCTAAATTTAGAGAGCATAGGTTTAAGGTTCGAGGGGAAAGGTATAAGACAGATCTGAGGGATAATTTTTTCACGGAGAGGATGGTGTGTGTATGGAGTGAGCTGCCAGAGGAAGTGGTGGAGTCTGGTACAAGTACGACATTTAAAAGGCATCTGGATGGGTAGGAAGGTAAAGATCACACCATACCAGGCTATCGTCCAACAGGTTTGTTTGGAAGCACGAGCTTTCAGAGCGTGGCGTTTTGAAAGCTAGTGCTTCCAAATAAATCTGTGGGACTATAGCCTGATGTGGTGTGACTTTTAACTTTGGAGTGGTGCGATTTTTAACTTTGTCCACCCCGGTGGCATCTCCAAATCGTGAATAGGAGAGGTTAAGAGGGATATGGGCCAAATGCTGGTAAATGGGACAAGGTCAAATTGGGATGTCTGGTCAGCACTGAGTTGCACTGATGAGTCTGTTTCCATGCTCTGCGGCTCTATTAAAATGTGCCATATCTCGATGGCTGCTCTGGTGGATGAAGACTACAGTTAAGCAAGATCTCCCGCATCCCCTTCTTCAGTCCCTTGGTGGGGCCAGGGGTGGGGACAGAGGTGATGGAAAGGCCCCCTTTTTTGAATTTATCATCCCCCCGTGCTCAGACATGTCAGTGGTAGAGGGAGAGTTTCTCTTCTCCTACGTTGACAAATATGTTCTGGAAACATCGGAAATGGAAACACAGGGTGTTCAGCCAATCAAATCTCTTCTGCTCTTCAACTAGATCATGGCTGACCTTCTTGCTCAATTGGATTTTCTCATATCTCTTGAAATTGGCCTCAGTCTTGAACATACACAATGATTGGGGTAGTGAACCCCTCAGAGTAGCAAATTACAGAGACTCACCACCCTCTGAGTGAAACCATCCCTCACCTCAGTGTTAAGTGGCCTACCTCTTATTCCGAGACCACGTCTCTCGATCCTAGAGCACCCAGCCAAGAGAAACATCCTCGTCAATCTACATGGCAATCCCTGTCATAATTTTGTAAGCGTCAATGAAGTCGCCTCTCATTCTCCAAAATGTTAAAGATTATGGGCCCCGTCTCCTCAAGCTCGCCTAGCAACATCGGAACAGGAGTAGACCATTCAGCCCCTCCAACCTGGTCCACCACTCAATAAGATCACAGCTGATCCATAGCCTAACTCCATATCCTCAAAGGATAATCCCGCCATCCCAAGGATCAGGTTGGTGAACCTTTCTTGCATTCCGTCTATGGCAAAAGTATTCATCTTCAGGCAAGGAGACCAAAATTACACACAATATTCCCAGTGCTCCCTCACCAAGGCTCCATGACAACGGGACCGCTTTACTACTTAACTCAAACTCTCCTGCAATTTCTGTCAAGGTTCCATTTGCCTATCTGCTTGTTTGTTGTCTCTGCACATTAGCTTTCAGTAACTCGTGTATGAGGGCATCCAGGTCGTTTTCAAGATCAACACTTTCCAACCTCTCATCCACTGAGAGTTAGTTTCTGTTTCTGTTTCTCTTACTACAGTGGATCACTTCACATTTCTCTGCATTATATTCCATCGACAAAGATATTGCTCAATCACATTGCCTTTCTAAATCGCCTTGAAATCTCCAGAGTCTGAAAAAAAACACAACTTCCTTTTCATAACTCCATGTTGACTACGTCTAACCCTTCCTGATGAAGGGCTTTTGCCCGGAACATTGATTTTCCTGCTCCTGGGATGCTGCCTGACCTGCTGTGCTTTTCCAGCACCACTCTAATCTTGACTCTAATCTCCAACTTCTGCAGTACCCACTTTCGCCTATGTCTAATCCTACCTTATTTGCTAAGTGTTCAGACATTGCATCCTTTGTTATGATTCTACTGTTGATGTCTGGTTTGTCATTCCCCAATTTTATCTCTCCCTCCTTCCTAAATAATTCTGCTACAGTTTGCTTCCGGAATTCTGGAGCTTAGAGCTCAGGAAGTTGAAGGCACTTGACATTATCACATTGCTATTTGTGGGATCTTGCTGTGTGCAATTTGATGGCCATGTTTCCTACATTACATTTCAGAAGCAAAATAGTGCTGGAAATCTCAAGCAAGCACAAGAAATGCTGAAGAAACTCAGCAGATCTGGCCAATTAGTGGAGACAGAAAAACAGAATTAAGCTGGGAGTGTGTTGCGAAACAAAGAGACCTTGGGGTGCAGGTTCATAGCTCTTTGAAAGTGGAGTCACAGCTAGAGAGGGTAGTGAAGAAGGCATTTGGTTGGCTTGCCTTTATTGGTGTGTGCATCGAATACAGGAGTTGGGAGGTCAACTTTACAGGATATTGGTTAGACCACTTTTGGAATATTGTGCAATTCTGGTCTCCCGGCTATGGGAGGGATGTTGTGAAACTTGAAAGGGTTCAGAAAAGGTTCACAAGGATGTTGCCAGGGTTGGAGGGTTTGAGTTATTGGTTGGAGGCTGAATCGGCTGGGGCTGTTTTCCCTGGAGTGTCGGAGGCTGAGGGGTGACCATATAGAGATTTATAAAATCACAAGGGGCATGGATAGGATAAATAGACAAGTCATTTTCCCCGGAGTAGGGGAGTCAATACTAGAGGGCATAGGTTTAAGGTGACAGGGGAAAGGTTTTAAAGGGACCTAAGGGGCAATGTTTTCATGCAGAGGGTGGTGCGTGTATGGAATGAGCTGCCAGAGGAAGTGATGGTTGCTGGTACAATTATAACCTTTAAAAGGCATCTGGATGGGTATATGAATAGGAAGGGGTTAGGGATATGGGCCTGGTGATGGCAAATGGAACTGGATTAATTTAGGATATCAGGTCAGCATGGACGAGTTGGACCGAAGAGTCTGTTTCTGTGCAGTAAAATAATGTGAGGCATAGAGTTAATGGTAGTGTCTTTTCCCTAGAATGGGGGATTCAAGACTAAGGATCTTAATGTTAAAATGCGAGGAGCGAGGTTTAAAAATACATAAAGGGCAAATTTTCACAGAGGGTGGTTTGTCTGTGGAATGAATTTCCTGAGGAAGTGATGGATGTGGTTACAATTACAATTATTAGGAAATATTTGGATAAGTACATGAATAGGAAATATTTGGAGCGATATGGGCCAGGACCAGACAGGTGGGACTAATTTAGTTTGGGATTATGGTCGGCATGGACTGGTTGGACCAAAGGGCCCGTTCCTGTGCTGAATGACTCTAAGAATGTTCTGAGTCTAGTATGAACTACCAGTTCTGAAAAAGAGTCACATGGACCCAAAACATTTTTTTCTCTCTCCACTGATGCTGCCAGACCTATTGAGTTTCCTTGCACTTTCTATGTTGGTTTCAAAAGGCTTTAATTGGCTGTAACGGTGGCGAAAAGTTCCAAATGAATGCAAATATTCAAATAATATCTGCCAAAAACACACAAAAAGCCTGTTGTGAAACTTAATAATCTTTTCTGTAATGAGACACCAGTTCCAATGTGTCAATAATCTTCATGAAGTAAATTCCCCGCCATTCAGATTCCCGCCTGAGTTACTGGAGTGAAGTCCTCGCTTTTAAACTGATGTGAGAATCTCTTTCGAGGAAGGAATGGGACTGACGTAATGGCATCCGAATTCAGAAGAGTTAACAAAATAGCAACGCTTCCGGAGATGTTAATGCCATTTTTAGTTTAGCTCCAGTGGTTCTGCCTAATCAAGCTTTCACTCGCCATTCATAATTAATTGTGGTCAGCTCTCAGAAGGCACGAGTCTGCGCTCGCCTGTTCCCAGACAGGACACAAAATGTCTCCATTCCCTGAATATTTCATGATTGGCCATTAATAAAACATGCCACGTTAAAAATGATGAGGATCGAGATAGGAGCATGACATTGGCAGCTCAGTGTTAACCCTGATGGTAGGCTATGTCCAACACGCAGGCTATTCGAGAATAGATTCTGCCTGGTCAGACCTTCTCTCTGATAATTGCTTGTCAGGTACAAGCAATTATTCCTCCCAACTGGTCCATCAGTGTCCTCTTGTGGCATCGTGGTAGTGTCCCTACCCCTGGAATCCTAGGTTCAAATCCCACCTGCTCTGGAGCTGTGTAATAATATTTCTGAACAGGTTGATTAGGAAAAATAGGTTAAGTTTGAAAAATGTTCAATCAGCAGGAGCGACGGTGCTGTCGAAGTAGTGTCACCGGCTCAAATTCTACTGTCGTAGCTGATGTGATTTAAATCCAATTAATAACAATTTGAAATCGGTCCCTCATCTTTGCGAAGGAGACCGTGATTAAAGTGTTGTGGGGAAAATCACCGGCCTCAGAGTCAGAGTCGGGGTTCAATGACAGAGTTTATTGTACAAGGAAATACCAAAGTTCCGGGGAGAGAAAGACACTGACAGCACAGTGGTCAGCTGCGAGTCTTCTCTCGACCTGGAGCACATGTCAAGATACTTTTATACATTGTGTAATATAATAGATCAGTGATGAGGTTATTCTCTTTGTAACATGGTCAGTTTTGGTGCAGTCATTGTCAGTTCCAGTACAGCCTTTGTTCATTTCAGCGCGGTCATTGTCAGTTTCAGCGCAGACATTGTCAGTTTCAATGTCTGCACGGAAGTCCATTGCTGTTGTAATGGGCGCTAATCGCTCTTCCTGAGAAGGTGATTACTGCAGCCCTGGCTAATATCACTCTGTATTGAGTCCGTATTCAAGCTGTTATCATTTCTATCAAAGGTGTTGGCTAGACGCAGACACTTCGACGGGCAGTGTACGCTACTCATGTGTATTCCCTCCTCCACCCGCCTTAAACTAATCAACTGGGTTGTCTGTGCATTGTGCTGGCATTCTAGTGGCCCCAGGCAGTGTCTGTGTTTGCTCTGCTGTCTCTCTCCATATTGTGGTCCGGCAGCCATCTTCTTTGAAGTGGCCAACTTATGGCTCAGCGGCCATCTTGTGTGTCCGTGTGCCTAGTGTCACCCTGCCCTGTGCCACCTCCCACTTCAAAAGTAAAAACCCATCAGGTTCTCAAATGTACTTTGAGGGAAGGAAATCCTTCATCCCCACTTGCCCTGGCCTCCATGTGATTCCAGACCCACTGTTGACTTCAGGATATTCCGAACAAGTCATTCAGTTTGAGGGGCAATAGAAGCCAGTTTGAAGTGCATTGAAACAGTCAAGTCTAGAGGCATCAAAAGGTATGGATGAGGGCTTCAGTAGTCGATGAGCTGAGGCAGGAGTGGAGTCGGATGGGAATAAACAATGTCAGTGATGGTGAGGTCAGAAGGTAACCCACCTGGTTCACTAATGGGTAGGGAAATCTGCCGTCCTTACCTGGTCTGGCCTCTACGTGATTCTAGACCCACAGTCATGTAGTTGATTCTTAACTTCCCTCTGAGACGGTTCAAGCAAGCAACTCAATTCAAGGGGTAATTAGGGATGGGTAACTAAGGCTGACCCTGCCATTGACCTCCACATCCCATGCCCCTCCATTTTGTGACTGGCATCCCCTGCTTCTTATGGGGTGTTGTCTCAACTTGCTGCTGTCAGTTTCGATGTCAATGTCTTTGCCTCTTTGGACTGATAAAGTCATACAATGTGGAAGCAAATCCTTCAGGTCCGTGCTGACCATGTTGCCAAACTAAACCAGTCCCCCCTGCCTGCTCTTGGCCCACATCCCTCCAAACCTTTCCGATTCATGTCCCCATCCAAATGTTTTTTAAATGTTGTAACTATACCCACATCCATTTCTTCCTCGGGCGGTTCATTCCTCACTGAAACCACTCTCTGTATAAAAAAAATGCCTCTCGTGTCCTTTTTAAATCTTTCTCCTCCCACCTTAAAAATATGCCCCCTAGTTTTGAACTCCCCCACCCAAGGGAAAAGACCCTTGCCATTCACCTTATCCATATACTTCATGATTTTATAAACCTGTATAAGGTCGCCCCCTCAACTTCCTAAGCTCCAGTGAAGAAATGCCTCAGTCTTTCCGGTGTATTTTTATATCTCAAACCCTCCATCCCTGGTGACATCCTGATAAATCCTTTCTGAATCTCTCCAGTTTAATAATATCCTTCCAATAACTGGGCAAGGTACTCCAGAAGAAGCCTCATTAATATCCTGTACAACCTCAACATGCTGTCCCAACTCCTATGCTTGGTCTGATGAGTGAAATGTTATGTCTCTGAGTCAGAAAGACAGTGGGTTCAAATCTGAATCCCACTCTATCTCTTGATGAAGGGCTTATGCCTGAAACATCGACTCTCTTGCTCCTTGGAAGCTGCCTGACCTGCTGAGCTTCTCCAGTACTTTCTGACTCTGACTCTTCAGCATCTGCAGTCCTCACTTTCTCCCAATACCTATTCCAGAAACAAAAAGACTAATTCTCTGCTTATCATCACCTTACTGCCATCTCTGAAGTTGCTGCATACAATTTGACTGGGATCTTCCTCTCCGTCACAACAGTGACTACACTGGAAAAGTCTTGAATTGGCGGTGAGACACGTTGAAACATTCTGAGGCTGAGAATGCAAGTTCTTACTTCTGTTTTCAAACACTGCACGGTCTTTTATTTCTCCATGAGCTTTCAAAAGACAGCACGCTCTGTAAATATTGGCATTCACCAACGGGGACTCAACTTCAGCTAATCATGCTCCTGTTGTCCTCCAGGACAATCTTTGAGAATCTTAATAGGGGTCTTTGCAAATGGGAAAATAATCTTCAGAAGTGTTACACTGGAGTTCCCGGAATCAATGCACCTTGCCATGACGTGAGAGTTGAATTCCTTTTCAAATCATTACTGAATGAGATCATTACTTTTGTCCTCTTATTCAGCTTAAAACCCTCTCTCGAAACCTCCTCTAAGTTGGTCCATTTTTGCAGACAAACCTTTACCTCTCTCCATGGGATAAGGTCAATCATGGAATGGATTTTACTCTTGGGAATAATGGTAGTGGATCTTAGGTTGGTCTAGATTTTCCTCTGCCAAATCATGTCCAAATGAAGATGCTTCAGGCTCCTTCTGAAGTTGCCCATTGGATCCTCCTCATACTCAATGATTCTGATTGGGGCCGAGTGTTGGTTCCTTTAATGGTGCTGCCCGGGTAATCTTCAATTGCATCCTTTCCAGAAGCATTTACTACAAGTGCATCTCGACAGCGGCTCTCAACGCACTTTCAAAAGTATTGGAGGATAATTCCCCAACGAGTAATTCCACTTTGAAAGAGAATGTTCAGACATAGCCAGGAGCTTGACTGAGCTGCACAACCAAATGAATACGCCAGAGACATTGCATTATGGGTTCACCCATCACATTCACTAACACACACTTTCCTCTGAGTGGCACTTAGACTGATTAATATTTCATTGCATTTCATGAAGTGAGAGTTTGCTCCCATTGGATTTCACTGTTTTTGATTTCATTCCTGAGCATCCATTTCTGCCTCTCCAATATCATCTCTTTACCCTTCACTGCCAGTCAATTTTTTTCTATCTCTACTGTCTTTCTTTCCTATTTCAGTCTTTTATTTTCATTTCCAGCTTCTCTCATTCTCAAACCACTTTCCATTTAACATTCCCTGCCTGGAGTGTGCTGATGTAGGTGCAGAGGCTCAGCATTTAGCATTGCTGCCTCATAGTGCCAGGGACCTGGGTTCGATCCCACCCTTGGGTGACTGTCTGTGTGGAATTTGTACATTATCCCCATGTCTGTGTGGGTTTCCTTGGGGTGCTCGGGTTTCCTCCCACAGTCCAAAGATGTGCAGGTTAGGGTGCATTGACCATGGTCAGTTACCCTATAGTGTTCAGGGATGTGTGGGTTAGCCATGCGACATGTGGGTCTGGATGGATGCTGTTTGGTGCAGACTCAATGGACCGAATGGCCTCCTTCTGCCTTTTTAGAGATTTTATGACATCCCCTTATCCATAACAGTGACTCTGCTTGGATGGAGGGTAGAGAATTGGTAACAACTCCACTTACCAGTTCAGAAGAGAGCTCAAGTTGAATATAGATCAGATATAGACGTGGAATGCAAAACCTGATACATGGGCTTTTTCGCTTTTAATTTTCCTGTTTTACAACAGTCATAGAGTCATGGAGATGTACAGCACGGAAACATATCCTTTGGTCCAACTCTTCCATGCCGACCAGATATCCCAACCCAATCTCATCCGCCTGCCAACACCCAGCCCATATCCCTCCAAACCCTTCCTATTCATATACCCAACCAGATGCCTTTTAAATGTTGTAATTGTACCAGCCACCACACTTCCTCTGGCAGCTTATTCCACACATGTACCACCCTCTGCATGAAAACGTTGCCCCTTAGGTCTCTTTTATATCTTTCCCCTCTCACCCTAAACCTATGCCCTCCAGTTCTGGAGGCCCCGACTCCAGGGAAAAGACCTTGTCTATTTACCCTATCCATGCCCCTCATGATTTTATAAACCTCAATAATTCACCCCTCAGCCTCCGATGCTCCAGGGAAAACAGCCTCAGCTTATTCAACCCCTTCCTGTAGCTCAAATCCTCCAACCCTGGCAACATCCTTGTAAGTCTTGCCTGAGTCCTTTTAAGTTTCACAATATCCTTCTGATAGGAAGGAGACCAGAATTGCACACAATATTTCAACAGTGGCCTAACTAATGTCCTGTCTGCAACATGACCCTCCAACTCCTGTACTCAGTACTCTAACCAATAAAGGAAAGCATACCAAATGCCTTCTTCACTATCCTATCTACCTGCGACTCTACTTTCAAGGAGCTATGAACCTGCACTCCAAGGTCTCTTTGTTCTGCTAAGATTTGCTTACTTAAACAAAGAAAATTTGCAAAGTTATAGGGACTGGACAGGAGGAGTGAAATGAATTGGAAAGCTTTACAAAAGAGGTAGCATGGTTTTGGCAGCCTGAATGGCATGTGTATGTGATTCTCTTCTGCAATTGTCTAGGTGGCTCAGTGGTTAGTACTGCTGCCTCATAGTATCAGGGACTTGGGTTCGATCCCTGCCTCGGGTGACTGTCTGTGTGGAGTTTGCACATTCTCCCCATGTCTGAGTGGGTTTCCTCCCTCATTCCAAAGATGTGCAGGCCAGGTAAGTTGGCCATGCTAAATTACTCATAGTGCTAGGTGCATTAGTCAGGGGGTAAATATAGGGTAGAGGAATGGGTCTGGGTGGGTTCTCTACGGAGGGTTGGTGTGGACTTGTTGGGCCAAAGGGCCTGTTTCCACACTGTAGGGAATCTAACTGAATTCTTCCTCCCTTCCTGAGGCACAGTAACACGCTCAGATCTGAAAACACTCCCTGCCTTCTGAAGCACAGTTCAAGCCTTTGATGCTTTATTGGATTAAGAGCACAAACTGTCAGTTTTCTCTTTTATTTTAAATTTAGGTCTGGCCATGAATCTGAAAAGAGTCAACAATGGAAATCGAATGTCATGCTGTGAACTAATAGGATTGAGGGATTTTCAAGTTCTATTACATTGTGCAAGACAGAAGGGCTGAATGGCCTACACTAACATAGAATTAAGAGTGAGCCAGTTAGCTCCTTGAATGTGACACTCTGCAATGATCACTTCCTGCCTTGGCCCAATATCCTTTAATCCCTATTGCAGTAGGACATTAAAGAACACAAATAGCCTGAAGGTCATGAGGCTAGGATCCTTTATTCTAATCTTTTATATTGTTTCTTTACAAACATGGAGGGAAATTAAAGTTAAACAAGGAATATAGTTCTAACATGGAATTAAGCCAATGGTTCACGTCTGGATGAGGAAATCCTTTGTCTGCCTTTTCCTCTTTCCATGAGACATTGTACTGACAAAGGTAAAAACAATGACGGCAGATGCTGGAAACCAGATTCTGGATTAGTGGTGCTGGAAGAGCACAACAGTTCAGGCAGCATCCAAGGAGCAGCGAAATCGATGTTTCGGGCAAAAGCCCTTCATCAGGAATAAAGGCAGAGAGCCTGAAGCTCTCTGCCTTTATTCCTGATGAAGGGCTTTTGCCCGAAACGTCGATTTTGCTGCTCCTTGGATGCTGCCTGAACTGCTGTGCTCTTCCAGCACCACTAATCCAGAATTGTACTGACAAAGACATTCCTTCCGGCAGAGATGGTGAGCGCGCCTGCTTGTGCTCCCCTGCTCGGTGCTCTCCCACACCTTCGCCATCTTGCTGCTGAGGCCTCGTTACACTGTCATGAACAAAAGTCCTGAGGAAGGGTTACACCCAAAACGTCGACTTCTCCACCTCCTGATCCTGTCTGGTCTGCTATGTTCTACCAGCCTCCTGCCTGTCTACCTTGGATTCCAGCATCTGCAGTTTTTTTGTCTCATGAACAAACATCTGCCATTCTTGCATCAATTGCGGTTTCTGGAAGAGAATTTTAAACTTTTACCGCCCTTTGTGTGTAGAAGTCTTTCCTGGTTTCACTCCTGAAAGATTTGGTATTAATTTTTTGACTATGTCACCTAGGCCTGGAGTCCCTTCGCCAGTAGCCATGATTTGGAGATGCTGGTGTTAGAGTTGGGTGTACAAAGTTAAAAATCACACAACACCAGGTTATACTCCAACAGGTTTAATTGGAAGCTCCGGATGAACCGCCTAGTGAAGGAGCAGCACTCCGAATGTTAGTGCTTCCAATTAAACCTGTTGGACTATAACCTAGTGTTGTGTGATTTTTAACTTAGCCAGTAAGAACAATTTAACCCTACCATCCTAATTTTGCTTTATTTTGATGAATGTACTTTAATAAAATTGGTCCTTAATCTTATTCCAGGGAGTGCAATCTTAGCTTGTCCAATCTTTCCTCATTATTTGACCTTTGGAGTCTCTGTATTGCTTTGCTAAGCCAACAAACACTGTTTCTAATGCCAATATATCTTTTCTAAGCAGTTTTATACTGAACCACTCATAGTATTTCAGAGGGTACCTAACCAGGGCTTTGTATCATAGAATTTGTAGCATTTGGCCTATTGTGTCCAAACAGACCATCCAAAGAGCATCATGTCCAGATGCCCCCAGACTTGTAACTCTGCATTTCCCGTGGCTAAACCACCTAACCTACACATCCCTGAAAACTACGGGCCAATTTAGCATGGCCAATCCACCTAACCGGCACATCTTTGGACTATGGCAGGAAAACTGTAGAGAAGCCAGAGGAACCCACGCAGACGTGGGAAGAACATGCAAACTCCGCACAGTAGCCTAATAATGGAATTGAACCCAGATCCCTGGCACCGTGAGGCAGCAGTATTAATCACAGGGTCTATGTCTTTGTATTCTAATTCTTTATATCCTGTCCTAGGTAATAATCTATACACCTGTTTCCGTTAATCCTTTGCACTCTTAATGCTTTGCATTATGTACAAAGTACGGTGTTTTATCCTTTATCAGTCTACATTGGATTAACCCTAAACTCCTTTTAGTCTGCAACTCCCCTTACACCCACCTCCAGTCCTGAAGAAGGGTTACACCTGAAACATTGACTTCTCCACCTCCTGAAGCTGCCTGGCTTGCTCTGTTCCTCCAGCCTTCTGCTGGTCTAACTTGAAATCCATTTAGTTCATCAGGGCTTGTTGACAAACCTACAAGAGGACTGTGTGCTTTGCCTGATTGACAGTTTTATGAGTGATTAAATGTATGAAGAGGTTGTTTAAATATATGTTATTTATTTTGAACAATTAATAAGCATTTGTGATAGATTTAGAAGTCTTCCTGTGTCCAGAGATGAATGAGACAAACAAAACACATGTGCATTTGTTTTCAGCAGTTTGTACTTCCTGGGTCAGGTCAATAGACGAAAGCTAGAGGCTGGGGTTTGAGTGGCTTCAATCTGCATCAAACCTGGATATTCAAGAGAATCTCCCACTTTAAATGTATGCCATTGTCGTAATGCAAGGATTTACAGGTTGTTAATAAACCTACTTGGTCAGATTGTGAGTACACTTCCCTTGGCCACTGTGGGAAATCGAACCTGAATCTTCTGGCTCAGAGTCAGGGACGCTGCCGATCTCACCATTTTTTAAGATTGGTTGACCTGATCTTGATCTCGACTCCATTTTCCTGTCTACTCCGTAAGAAGATAAGAAATGGAAGCAGGAAGCAGTATGCAACTATTGGACGTGCAGACAGACTGACTTGGATGGCATGGTGTCTCAGGGGTTAGCACTTCTTCACAATGCCAGGGACCTGGTTTCAATTCCACCCTCGGGCGACTGTGTAGAGTTTGCACATTCTCCTCATGTCTGTGTGGGTTTCCTTTTAGTGCTCTGGTTTTCTCCCACAGTCCAAAGATGTGGAGGTTAAGGTGGATTGGCCATGCTAAATTGCCCATAGTGTCCAGGACTGTGCAGACTAGGTGGGTTAGCAATAGGCACCGTGGGGTTACAGGGAAAGGATGGATCTGGGTGGGATGCTCTTTAGAGTGTCAATTTGGACTCGATGGGCCAAATGGCCTGCTTCTATAGTGTAAGGATTCTATGACTGACAGCACGTCTGAGCTAGAGAGATGGCAAGAATGGTACAACTGTAGGAGATCGAGTTGGACTATCTGGGCATAATCCTCAAGTTCAGAAGGCTATGAATGGAGAAGGATTTATTATTCGGTCTGTGAGGCAAATTAATTAGTGTTACATGGTCAACAGGGAGTAGGAACTCTCCCAGCTGAACACTTTGATGACCGTTTAAGCTCAACATCAATATCCTGATGAATCTGCAACTTCGGGCGAATATCCATTGTAAATAGTTCATTCCTCTGAGCTTTTCCACAAATGTTTATAGAGATTCATTGCCAGTAAAATATTCTCTGTGTGGTGTTTACATTTAAAGTGCCTGCCTCAAGTGGGATTCCAATCTGATGTCACAGCTGCGTTGGAGGTAACTTTGCAAAAAATATTAATAAAACCTTCACTCTCAATAATGTGAAAGCAGACCTCGTTCACCAAGTGCAACTTTGGTGTGCGTGCTGGGGCTAGATGTGCTAATTCTGGTCAAAAGCAGTCCTGGAAATATCAACACATGACCTCTGACCTCAACCATTTGAACCTTTATTCCCATTGTGGCAATCCTTTAAGAACTGTATGTTGTCCTGGTTTTTTTTTTGAAGAGAGGTGTTTGAGACAAAAGTGCTGAGCCACTAGAGTAATCAGTTTGTGAGGCCTTGTTTTTTTTAAGTTGGAACAATAAAAGCAGCCTGGATGAGTGGGGTCAAGCTCCCATAGAACCAGGATTTTTAACTTTAGGTTTACAGTAGCAGTTGCTGCTTTGGGTCTTAATGAAATGGAAGCTATTTTTTTTCCCTCTCTTGGTTCCAGCCAAAAGCTGGGGTGCTCTTCCTGCTGCTAGATTAGTGTGTGAGAAACAATCTGTTTTTCTGACTTTGCCTTTGTCAAGAGTGTGAATATGTGATGTTACTCTAATAGAACAGTTAATTAGCATTAGCTACTGTATCTATTATTTTGTTCAGCCTTTTGATAGGCTTACAGCTAAGCCAATTCTTTTCTTTCTCTTTGGTTGTATTTTCACTATAATATGTGAATAAAGTGCATTTTGCTTCAAATGTGGCCAATCAAATTGTATCCAAAATGCAACACCTGGCACTTACGTTTAAAATAAGAAAAAGTTAGGGTGTAGACTATCTTCTGAATATTTTGAGGGTGTTTGGTCAGGCCCATAACATTGCCATTGGTAATCCAACATACTCAAGGGTTCTTCTTGTCTTTTCAAGCCATTCGGAAAGTGAATGGATGCTGTGGCTCTCAATATCGATGAGTTGGAATCAGCTTGTCACTAAAAGGAATTGGCTCTGGGTGCCCTCCTCCCTGTTTTCACCAAGATCTTGGGGTGGGGAAGCTGGCAGTGGGTGCCTGTCAACTGGGGGAAGGCAAATGGGAACGAGGCATGTCATGCACACGTGTTCCACAGAACTGACTGCACATGTAAAAGTACAGCTGACTAATTGCATGGTAGATTTTCACTTTTTCTTCCCAAAATATAGCTGAATTACAATGTTGTACATAAAGAGAGCAGGCCGTATTCATAGAACGGCTACAGAGTGGAAGCAGGCCATTCAGCCCATTGAATCCACCCTAATCCTCCAAAGGCAGCTCAGTTAGACCTACCCCATCATATCCTATAACCCAGCATTCCCCATAGCTTATCCATCTATCCTACATATCCCTGGACACCATATGCGATTTCCCATGGCTAATCCACCTAACCCACAAATCTTTGGACAGTGGGAGGAAACCGGAGCGTCCAGAGGAGGCGACACAGACACGGGGAGAAGGTACAAACTCCACACAGACAGCCACCTGAGGCTGGAATCGAACCCAGACTGTTGTGGCGAAGCCACTTTTTTAACAAGGTTATGTTGTCCTTGGCTTTTTTTCCCCAGACAACGCAAACTCCAAAAAGTCTGGGATTGAAGGTTTTTAGAGCCATTTTGTTTATAGTTTACAGATACTGCCTCAGGAAAAGGGCTTTCAAGTAAAAAAAAACACTTGAATGAAAGGGGAGTGGCCAGTTCTCCCAGTTTCGGCCTTTCTCTGGTTTGGTTTGGTCTTTAGCAGCAGTGTGGAAAAAAACTGCTTCCCAAAGAAGCAGGTCCATGCTGACCTCTCTCTGACCTCACTGCTGCAAGAAACTGTGTTTGATTTTATCTTTTGTGCCAAGGGGTGTTTAAGGGGATTGTTGCAAATATTTGGAACAGCACCATTAATTTGGGATAGTATGTTGGGTTTTCAGATCGGATGTGTTTTCTGTTTTCTTTTGTTTGTGTTTCATTCAGTAATCTTGTAAGTAAGTTCTGTTTGGTTTAAAACTAAGTGGTTTGGCCAGCTGCATCCCTCCTGGAATATTCACATTACCCCTGCTTAAAACAACTAGCAAAGTTAAGGTCTGGGCTACTTTCTTGCAATGTTTTGAGGGAGTCTGGCCTGGTCCATGACACTGTGAGGCAGCGGTGCTAACCACTGAGCCACCATGCTGCCCTATTTGGAGACAATAGGTCCCCCTCCAGAACAGTGTAAAGCATTTCAAGAAGATGAACCATGCCAAGTAGAAGAATGTGACTGAACCCACTGGAGTCTACCTATTCCCTGGGCTTTCTATGATGCTTCAGAGTGGCACGAATGAGAGTAGGCAAGAAAAAGACACGAGTGGGCATGGTGCCAGTGGGGTGGGGGTGAATGGGGTGGGTACCTCGCACCTTCGACAGGAAGGCCGTACCTCCGTGTCTCCAAAGGTCAGAGGGAAAGATTTAAAAGGGCCCTAAAGTGGTCCATGTATGTAATGTGCTGCCACACGAGGTGGTGGAATTATAACGTTTAAAAGGCATCTGGATGGGTATTTGAGTAGAAAGGGTTTGGAGGGACATGGGCCAAATATGACAGCACCACACAGAACATAGAACATTACAGTGCAGTACAGGCCCTGTTAAGAATTGTTGTAGAATTTTGAAGGATTTTTGTGACTGACAATGATCACTGAAGACTGAGTGAGTTGCTGACAAAATAGTTGGACCTGTCTTGGTTGTGTCTGCATTCAATGAAGTTTGTGATGTGTTAGACCACAGTTTGCTTGTTAATTCATATTTGCCTCATGTTAGTTCTGCATGTTAGAATATAAGATATTGGTTATTTGCCCTGTTTCTTCTTGGATAGTAAAAAATGTTTTGCTTATTTATCACAGTGGAATCTTATGGCTTTATACTCTCAGTCTCATACATTTGGAAATTCAAATTTTGCCTGGTCATTGGATTTCACAAAAAAGAAAATTGTGGGTCTTACCTGGGATTATAACATTGCTGCAATGAAAATAATTCTGCAAGAAATGGTTACGTGGTCACTATTAGGTCAAGATTTAATTCCAGACTTTTATGAACTCAAATTTCACCATCTGCCATGGAGCAGTTCAAGCCAATATTTCCAGAACATCAGGCTGGGGATTGTTACTCCAGTGACACACCAGCTCCTCATTGGGTAACTATTATGGTTAGCATTTGCCTCTTGATTGACGCCCTTGTCCCAGGACCATCAATCCCTTCACTCACCTCCTGCCTCACAGCAGGAACCCCTAATAGATTCTCCTCTGTTGTACTCGAGATATGATTCCCATCTTTCCTCAGGATAAGGTCAACCACACTCCCTACCCAGAGATCAAACTTTGTCATTCAGGATAATTTCACCCGAGACAAGGTTGTGGAGTCAGGAAATGTTCCGAGTTGGGAGCAGGATATTGTCAGGTATGGAAGGTTTAGAGAAAGGCTCAGAGTATTTTCACTGGAGCCGTGAAGTTACAGAGATTTATAAAATAATATAGATAGAATAAATGGTAGCTGTCTTTTCTCTAGGATGGGGGATTTCAAGACTCAGGGGCACATTTTTAAGTTGAGAGGAGAGAAATATAAAAACGAATTGGGGAGCAATGATTTTACACAGAGCGTAGCTCGCTTGTGGAATGAACTTCCTGAGAAAGTGATGGATGTAGGTACAATGACATCAATTAAAAAACATTTAGATAAGTACATGAATAGGAAATGTTTGGAGGGCTATGGGCCAGGAGCAGGCAGGTGGGATTAGTTTAGTTTGGGATTGTGGTTGGACTGGTTGGACTGAGGGATCAGTTACCATTCTGTATGGCTTGATGACTCTGAAAACCTGAGCATTTGTGACCTAACTCTGTAATTCGTGCCTAGACATCTATGCAATTTTTAAAAAAAATTCTCATCCCCAATATTTTTAAAACTGGTGTTCACAAAGACTTTTAAAACTTGGATTAAATGTTTCCATACTATAAAACTATGTAATACTATAGAGATTCAACATGAGCACTGTTGAGAAAAGACACATTTCCTTGAAGCATTTTGCTTTGCCCTCATCACAATTACTTGCCAGAAGTAAAAATGTAGGGGAAAGACTAACTGAATGAGTCCAGAGTCCTCATTGATTGGCAAGAGGACTTTGATTTGTAGATATACTGCCATAGAGAATGCACCTGTTAGATGATGAGTGACAGTTAACTGCCCAACATTGATTAAATTTCAAACCATTGATCTGGTCAATGCCTTGCTCCAAGAATCAAACCGGACGATAGATTTCGGTCTGTTAAGTTGAAACAGGTGTAGTGTGAGAATATGTTCTGCCAATGTGTATTAATGCATGCACCTTCTAGTGTGCACCATATTGTAAGCCTTACTGGTGATCCTAAGTTGGATGTCAGTGTAATTCTTATGTTCGAATTGAATTCCTGAATCCTCGAGGACAATCCTAGGCCTTGTTCACATGCCCAGAACATCTTTGTCACAGCCACAGTTAGCAGTATAACTTGGGGTATACAAACAGAATGTGACATACAAAGTGGTACATGTCTGTTATATTACTGGACAAATCAGAACACAGACTAAAATCTGGTTTGACAGATTTATTTTGGTTTTCGTTACATGATCTTTTTCCGAAGTATAAACAGACAGTTTACCGATCCTGTCTTAACATTAAAATAGATATTTATTGCACAGAGGAAATAAAGATATAATAGATTCCCTACATTATGGAAACAGACCATTTGACCCATCATATTGTATGACTCCATGAGCTGACTCCAACCATCTGAAGAGCATCCTACCCAGAACCACACTGCTACCCTGTCCCTGCATTTCCCATGGCTGATCTACCTAGCCTGCACATCCCCGAGCAATTTACCATGGCCAATCCATCTAACCTGTACCTGAAGTGCAGACTCCACACAGACAGTTGCCCGAGGGTGCAATCGAACCCGGGTCCCTGATGCTGAGGCAGTGGTGCTAACTACTGAGCCACCGTGCCATCCTGAAAATAGAACAAACCAAACTATTCTCATATACCTCAAATTTGAAGATTTTAAACCATATGGAAAAATGCAATCCCATTAATCCTCAAAAAAACTCACTTTGACAGTAGTTACACCTTCTGTGACACAACAATAAGGTTTATTTTAACCATGCTTTCAATGTCCCATTTTGAGAAACTGACATCTTTTTAGGGTGTAGGTTTGCTCGCTGAGCTGTAGGTTTGATATCCAGACGTTTCATCACCTGGCTGGGTAACATCATCAGTGGCGACCTCCAAGTGAAGCGAAGCTGTTGTTCCTGGGGTTTGTGGTGATGTCATTTCCTGTTTGTTTTCTGAGGGGTTGATAGATGGCATCTAGATCTATGTGTTTGTTTATGGCATTGTGGTTGGAGTGCCAGGCCTCTAGGAATTCTCTGGCATGTCTTTGCTTAGCCTGTCCCAGGATAGATGTGTTGTCCCAGTCGAAATGGTGGTTTTTTTCTTCCGTGTGTAGGGCTACAAAGGAGAGAGGGTCGTGTCTTTTTGTGGCAAGCTGCTGTTCGTGTATCCTGGTGGCTAACTTTCTTCCTGTTTGTCCTGTGTAGTGTTTGTGGCAGTCCTTGCATGGAATTTTGTAGATGACGCTGGTTTTGTCCATGGGTTGTACTGGGTCTTTTAAGGTTGTTAGTTTTTGTTTGAGAGTGTTGGTGGGTTTGTGTGCTACTAGGATTTTTCCTGGATCTTTCATACAACTTTCCCTCTAGGGCTTTGACCAAACACTTCTGGTCTGGAATATTTAAACTAAACTCCTTAAACTGAAATGACCTCTTTCTTAACAATCCTAAACACCTCAGAGGAAACACTTTTGCACCTGAGCCTTCTCCAAACTGCCCTAAACTCAAATTTAAAAAAAGCTTTTCCAAACTATGTGTGTTTCCCCTAAGCCACCAAAAGTCTAGAATCCTCTATCCGAGAGTCTAATGCATTCGCACTGTTTATTTTAATCAGATGTTCATACTCCCAATGAAAGCAAAATCCTATTAATCTCCAGGACATTTCTCTCGAATGCAGTAGTTTAAAAGGAATCACCACAGCTACAGAAATGTAATCATCTAAACCCCTGCAGACACAACGAGAACCCACATACTATGAGTTCAAAGTTGAGAAATCCAAATTACATTGTGTGTGAATTATGCACCTTACATTACAGTAATCACAGCAGAACAGAAATGAATTGGATAGTAATTAGTGTCATTTAGGTTCTTGCTCGGGCCCCAAACAATGATCTTAGTCTCTGAGAGAAATCTTACCTTTTCATTTCTTCTATCCATTTGCTTGATGCACTAGAGTCATAGAGATGTACAGCATGGAAACAGATCCCTCACTGCAGATCATCCACACCGACCAGATATCCTAAGTTAATCTCGTCCCATTTGCCAGAATTTGTCCCATACCCCTCTAATCCCTTCCTATTCATATACCCACCCAAGTGGCTTTTAAATGGTCGGAGAAAGTGAGGACTGCAGATGCTGGAGATCAGAGCTGAGGAATGTGTTCCGGAAAAGCGCAGCAGGTCAGGCAGCATCCAAGGAGCAGGAGAATCGACGTTGCGGGCATCAGCCCTTCTTCAGGAATGAGGAAGGTGTGCCAAGCAGGCTGAGATAAAAGGTAGGGAGGAGGGTCATGGGGGAAGGGCATTGGGAATGTGATGGTGGAAGGAGGTTAAGGTGAGGGTGATAGGCCGGAGAGGGGGTAGGGGCGGAGAGGTCGGGAAGAAGATTGCAGGTCAAGAAGGTGGTGCTGAGTCCAAGGGTTGGAACTGAGAAAAGGTGGGGGGAGGGGAAATGAGGAAGCTGGAGAAATCTGCAGTCATCCTTTCTGGTTGGAGGGTTCCTAGACGGAAGATGAGGCGTTCTTCCTCCAGGTGTCGTGTTGCCATGGTCTGGCGATGGAGGAGGCCAAGGATCTGCATGTCCTTGACAGAGTGGGAGGAGGAGTTAAAGTGTTCAGCCACGGGGTGGTTGGGTTGGTTGGTGCGGGTGTCCCAGAGGTGTTCTCTGAAATGTTCTGCAAGTAGGCGGCCTGTCTCCCCAATGTAGGGGAGGCCACATCGGGTGCAGCAGATGCAGTAAATGATGTGTGTGGAGGTGCAGGTGAATTTGTGATGGATATGGAAGGATCCCTTGGGGCCTTGGAGGGAAGTGAGGGGGGAGGTGCGGGCGCAAGTTTTGTATTTCTTGCGGTTGCAGGGGAAGGTGCCGGGAGTGGAGGTTGGATTGGTGGGGGGTGTGTTCAAGATGGAGTGGTCTTTCCGGAAGGCTGATAGGGGAGGGGAGGAAATATATCCTTGGTGTTGGGGTCTGTTTGGAGGTGGCGGAAATGACGAAGGATGATACGGTGACATTTACTATAAACCGACAGACTCCCACAGCTACCTAGATTACACCTCTTCCCACCCTGCCCCTGTAAAAATGCCATCCCATATTCCCAATTCCTTCGCCTCCACCACATCTGCTCCCAGGAGGACCAACTCCAATTCCGAACAACCCAGATGGCCTCCTCCTTCAAAGACCGCAATTCCCCCTCAGACGTGGTTGACGATGCTCTCCACCGCATCTCCTCCACTTCCCGCTCCTCTGCCCTTGAACCTCGCCCCCCCCAATCGCCACCAGGACAGAACCCCACGGGTCCTCACCTACCATTCCACCAACCTCCAGATACATCGTATCATCCTTCGTCATTTCTGCCACCTCCAAACAGACCCCACCACCAGGGATATATTTCCCTCCCCTCCCCTATCAGTGCCCTGGAAAGACTACTCCCTCCGCGACTCCCTCGTCAGGTCCACACCCCCCACCAATCCAACCTCCACTCCCGACACCTTCCCCTGCAACTGCAAGAAATGCAAAACTTGCGCCTACACCCCCTCGTTTCAGAGAACACCTCTGGGACACCTGCACCAACCAACCCAGCCTCCCTGTGGCTGAACACTTTAACTCCCCCTCCCACTCCACCAAGGACATGCAGGTCCTTGGCCTCCTCCATCGCCAGACCATGGCAACACGATGCCTGGAGGAAGAGCGCCTCATCTTCCGCCTAGGAACCCTCCAACCACAAGGGATGAATGCAGATTTCTCCAGCTTCCTCATTTCCCCTCCCCCCACCTTATCTCAGTCCCAACCCTCGGACTCAGCACCGCTTTCTTGACCTGCAATCTTCTCCCGACCTCTCCGCCCCCACCCCCTCTCCGGCCTATCACCCTCACCTTAACCTCCTTCCACCTATCACATTCCCAACACCCCTCCCCCAAGTCCCGCCTCCCTACCTTTTATCTTAGCCTGCTTGGCACACCTTCCTCATTCCTGAAGAAGGGCTTTTGCCCGAAACGTCGATTCTCCCGCTCCTTGGATGCTGCCTGACCTGCGCTTTTCCAGCAACACAGTTCTCGGCTTTTAAATGGTGTAATTGCACCACTCTCCACCACTTCCTCCAGCAGCTCGTTCCACACACGCACCACCCTCTGTGTGAAAAAGTTACCCCACAGGTCCCTTTTAAGATTTTCCCCTCTTACCAGACAAGTTCAGTCAGTCTTGTTCAATGAAGAGCTGAAGTTGAATCTACATTTTTAAATTGCTGAACCAAGACCTTATGTAACCAGGAACCTAGGACAAATCTCATGGAAGTGAGGATTTTGGAGGTGGTCTGGGTCTCTGACTTAAGAGGCAATGAGATCTTCACATCACCTCTTTCTGAGAAGCCTTGGGGCATCTTTTAGATTTTAATGCAATTAAAAGTCTAATGGTGACCATGAACCATTGTCAGGCACCATCTATCTGGTTCACTCATGTCCTCACATGTAGGTCAGTCCAGGTAAGGATGGCAGTTTCCTTCCCTAAAGGACATTAGTGAATAAGATGGATGGTGACTGACAATGGTTCATGGTCATCATAAGACTTTTAATTGAATGCAAATTTCACTGTCTGCAATGGCAGTATTTGAACCCAAATCCTAGAACCTTACCTAGGTCTACGGATTAAAAGTCTAGCTATAATACCAATAGGTGTCTCCTACCCTTCCTGAGACAGCAAGGGACAGAAGTCCCATTCAGCAGTCACCAACCAATTAGATGCTTCATCCTTCTGTGCTCAGCAGTGCCACTGGGAGACAGTGGCTGCTATCGATACTGCACCCACCCAGGACTGAGCTCAGACACTGGTAATGGATGGTGGGCTAGTTGTTGTGGGGCAAGCATCTTGGGCATAGGAGCGAGGTCACTCCTTTCCTGATGGCGTGTATTTGATTTGGCACTGAGCGCTTTCAGGCATGGGACTCTGACCCCCCCCCGGGAGCCCACAAGTAACCCTGAATGGTTTTATTGGCCATTCTCTCTGTCTAGTGAGGTACCATGTTCTGATGGATGAATATCTGCAATGGTGCAATAAGGCCCTTTAGTAAATATAAATTCTCACCTAAGGGTCTCAATTAGGAAGGTCCTCCATGCTCCTTTGACCCTCCCACCTGATTAAACAATCCACTCGTCTGCATGGAATTGCACAAGATTCCATCCCAGGAGATAATCAATGTCCCATTTTTCCCATGTTACTGGTTGGGCTCCATCTCGTATTTTTTTTTGACTAACTGAGTAACTGTGTCACACTGTTTCAAATCAGGGAAAACCAAGAGTGACAGGAAGCTGAGCGATTTTCTTCAGGAATCTTGTTTATTTTAGCATTCTTTCCCATCGTGTTCATATATTTAAGATACACAAGGCTCCATCTTAACTTCCACTTCACAACCAGCTCAAACAAATGGAAATCAAGGAATCTGGCTTGAGCTTTGAGACTTAAAGGGCTCCAGCTTTAGTTTATTCACGCCGGAATTTTAGCCTTTAAGAATGTGTAGATGATTGATCTTTTAAAGTAATAGAGTCTGAATTCACCGTTCCCCTGCCTTTAGTGGGGCAGCTATTTTGACCAGGAATCTGACTGCACTGCAGTGACCAGAGAGTTGGGGTTAAAGTGATTAATAAGACTTTCGAGAGGATGTGGTTTTCACTATGAGCAGTGCTGAGACCACCATCATTCCCAGCCCTATAAACGTTTTGGACTAGTGAAGTGAAATTTTAAAATTTACACCAAATTGAGATATGCAATGAGGACTGTGGCGAAACACTGAAAGCCGTAAATAATCTTGCAGAAAGGGTTTGGAATTTAATCCAGGTGTCAGGGGCTTTGCTTCCTGTCTTTCCCTGTGACCTGACAGGACTCAACTGCAGATTGTACGATGACAGATTGTGTCATTCATTCTCTTTATAGATGCTGTGAGCAAGGCTTTGCTCCAAAGTGTGTGGTACTTTCACAATATCCACTCCTCAGTGTTGTGTGATATTTGCCATTTAGGCAGCACGGTGGCTCAGTGGTTAGCACTGCTGCCTCACAGCACCAGAGTCCCAGGTTCGATTCCAGCCTCAGGCGACTGTCTGTGTGGAGTTTGCACATTCTCCCCGTGTCTGTGTGGGTGTGCTCTGGTTTCCTCCCACAGTCCAAAAGTGTGCAGGTTAGGTGAATTGGCTATGCCATGTGGTTGGCACAGTGGTTAGCACTGCTGCCCCACAGTGCCAGAGACCCGGGTTCAATTCCCGCCTCAGGCGACTAACTGTGTGGAGTTTGCACATTCTCCCTGAGTCTGCGCAGGTTTCCTCCGGGTGCTCCGGTTTCCTTCCACAATCCAAAAACGTGCAGGTTAGGCGAATTGGCAATGCTAAATTGCCCATAGTGTTAGGCAATGGGATAAATGTAAGGGAATGGGTCTGGGTGGGTTACTCTTTGGAGGGTCGGTGTGGACTGGTTGGGCCGAAGGGCCTGTTTCCACACTGTAAGTAATCTAAATTGCCATAGTGCTCGGTGAATTAGTCAGAGGGAAATGGGTCTGGGTGGGTTACTCTTCGGAGGGTCGGTGTGGACTGGTTGGGCCGAAGGGCCTGTTTCCGCACTGTAGGGAATCTAAGCTAATCTCTATCAGTATGTGTTACTGGGCAATGGTCATTTTCTGCCACCTATCCTGGTCTTGTGCCTATCAAGAGATTAGTGATAGAGCAGACACCACTCTAGAGTATCTGCAGAAGAGGCACTGTCCTTAGAAAACATTAAAGTTATTTGCACGGGAGCAATGATGGCTTGAGGTTTGCATTTTCTAAGTGTGGTTGGCTTTGTACACTTCCCCTCACCCATCACAGCTCTTCTTGCCAGCTGCTGAATGAAGTTTTGCCTTTGGGCGGCACAGTGGTTAGCACTGCTGCATCACAGTACCAGGGATCTGGGTTCAATTCTAACCTCAGGTGGCTGTCTATGTGGAGTTTGCACTCTCTGCCTGTGTTTGTGTGGGTTTCTTCTGGGTGCTCCAGTTTCCTCCCTCAGTCCAAAGATGTGCAGGTTAGGGTGGGTTGGCCACGCTAAATTGCCCAGAGTGTCTAGGGATCTGCAGGATAGGGAGATTAGCCATAGGAAATGCAGGGTTATGGAGTTGGTGAGATGCTCTTCAAAGGGTCAGTGTGGACTCCAATGACCTGCTTCCATGCTATTGGGATTCTATGACGGCTAACATTTTCAATAATTGTGCAACTGCTGCTGCGATCTCTCTCTGTGTCAGTAACTGTAAATGTGTTCCACTGGCAGCTTCATAAAGCCGTCTGCCCAGAGGACTGCGAACAGTCCAGTGACTGTAACATGGCATGACATTATCTGATTTGTTTTATTAAAAACGTCACCAATGCACACTAGGATTTTAAAACAGTTAAAGATCGGAATGTGATTCCCGGGTTTGTGAAGGTTCCTGCTCTCATGCTTTGCGATTCTGCTGGAAGAGCCAGGGAAACGTTGCAAAGTTTGAATGGGAACAATCCTCGGAACTTCTGCTGGTCATGTAAGGCAAGTGGAAAATTCCAAAAGGAAATTTGCCCTCGACGAGGACTGAGTGGTGACGTAGAGTCAGAGTCACAGAGATGTACAGCACAGAAGAAAAATCCTCAGTCCATATTGACCAGGCATCCTAAATTAATCTAGTCCCATTTGCCAGCACCCGGCCTATATTCCTCTTAAACCCTTCCTATCCCGATGCCTTTTAAATGTTTTATTTGTACTCACCTTCATCACTTCCTCTGGCAGCTCATTCCATGCACACAACATCCTGTGTGGAAAATTTGCCATTTAGGTCCCTTTTATATCTTTCCCCTCTCAACTTAAACCTATGCCCTCTAGCTATGGAACCCCCCAGCATGGGCAAAAGAACTTGCCTATTCAGCCTATCCATGCCTCTCATGATCTTATAAACCTCTATAAGGTCACCCCTCAGCCTCCAATGCTCCAGGGAAAACAGCCCCAGCCTATTCAGTCTCTCCCTATAGCTCAAACTCTCCAACTCTGGCAACATCCTTGTAAATCTTTTCTGAACCCTTTCAAGTTTCACAACATCCTACCAATAGCAGGGAGACCAGAATTACACTCAGTATTCCAAAAGTGGCCTAATCAATGTCCTGTACAGCTGTAACATGACCTCCCAACTCCTATACTCAATGCTTCAGGCTCACTGCCTTTATTCCTGATAAAGGGCTTTTGCCCGAAACGTTGATTTCACTGCTCCTTGGATGCTGCCTGAACTGCTGTGCTCTTCCAGCACCCCTAATCCAGTATTGGCTTTCCAATATAACCCAACTGCGAATTCTCTTGCAAGGATGTCTGCCTTGAAGAAGTTTTCCTCATCTCTCTACAAGAATCTCAGGGAGTCCCTCTCCCACTGCAACTCCCAGGTCATTTCCTCTGCTCTGAAGCTCTTCAACCATGTCGTGAAACAAACTCGCTACCACAGCCACATTTGCTTCCTCAGTGCCTGCCTCCGTAACCAACTCATCCCACACGGACTCCAGACCACCTTTAAACCAGCAGAGTTCAGACCCGAACAGGACAAACAGTACAGACTACAGATTCAAAAACACCAGCAACAGTTCTCCTTCAAGATCCTCCGCTCCACGCTTGCAGCAATGCGCCGGCACCTAACCTCTCTCCAGTCAGCCCTGCCTCAGCTGAGAGCCACACTCTCTCAGAATTGCAAAGGACCCACTCTGTACTACATCCTCAGGAGAATTCATACTCTCAACAAACAGTATTTCAACTCCATCTCAAACATCAAAAACTGTAAGTACAACAAACTTTTATCCCCAACATTTCAACTCCCCCTCCCACTCTGCCGAGGACATGGAGGTCCTGGGCCTCCTTCACCGCCGCTCCCTCACCACCAGACGCCTGGAGGAAGAACGCCTCATCTTCTGCCTCGGAACACTTCAAACCCAGGGCGTCAATGTGGACTTCAACAGCTTCCTCATTTCCCCTTCCCCCACCTCATCCTAGTTTCAAACGTCCAGCTCAGTAACTGTCTCCTTGACTTGTCCAGACTTGTCCGACCTGCCTATCTCCTTTTCCACCTATCCACTCCACCTCTCCTCCTTGACCTATCACCTTCATCTCCTCCCCCACTCACCCATTGTACTCTATGCTACTTTCTCCCCACCCCCACCCTCCTCCAGCTTATCTTTCCATGCTTCAGACTCACTGCCTTTATTCCTGATGAAGGGCTTTTGCCCGAAACATTGATTTTGCTGCTCGTTGGATGCTGTGCTCTTCCAGCACCACTAATCCTATACTCAATGCACAGACCAATAAAGGCAAGCATACCAAATGACTTCTTCATCATCCTACGACTCCACTTTCAAGGAACTATGAACTGGTACTTTGTCAACAATACTCCCTTACCATTACTAACTGAAGCATGGAGGATCCTGAGGGGTCTTAACTGATTGAATGTAGAAAATGAGTTTCTGCTTGTGGGAGAATATAGAGCCAGGAGCATTGTTTAAAAATAAGAAGGCACGATTGAAAACAGAGAGGGGGAAATATCTCTTCACAGAGGCGTGAGAGTTTTTGGAATTCCCTTCCCCAAAGGCAGTGTGTAGGGATTGGAACCAGGTGGATCTTGTTGACCTATGAGATTCTCGATTGCGATTGTTAACTTGGGCCAATCAGGAAGCCCTGGCTGACCAAGATGACCCCGGGATGAAGTTAAGGTGGGATTTGAGGTTTGTCCTGTTTTCTCTGAATAAAAAAAAAGATCCAGGAGTGAAACGAAATGAAACGGGACGGGACGGGATGGAATTTTAGAATCTCTTCACTTTAGGGACTAGGAAAATGTACAGCCAGGGATTTAGAATCACTTTGGTTCAGTGGACTGACTCAGTTGGATGGCTACAGCTGGTGTGCTGTGGGGTTTGGATTTTTTTTGCAATTGTTTTCTGAGCTGGCTGATTATAGCCAGTGATGGAGTTGTGCTGGTGAAATTGAAAGGACGGTTTTGTAACAGGACCTGGCCTTTGTGCTATTGCTTTTGCATATGGGTCCTTGAGTAAAACTTTTTGTGTATGGACTACACCTTTTGTGAATGTACAGGGCCTTTTGTGGGTGTATCATGTCTTTGTGAGTGTATTGGGCCTTCGTGAACATACTGGGCCTTTGTGAGTGTACTGTGTTCTTGTGGATCGGACTGTGCCTCAGAGTTTGTTGGACTGAATCTTTTTTGTGTGTATTGTGTTGTTGTGTATAGATTATGCCTTTTGTGTATGTATTATGTCCTGGGCAAGCAAGTGATAGTGTTTAGTTTGGGGACTGTCTGTGCATTTTTGTGCTGCCATTTGTATTAAATTGTGTTTCTGTGATATCTTATGTCACTGTCCCTGTTCTTTGGTGAATTGCCTGATGTACGGTGGTCTTGCCTTGTGTTGTGGTTGAGACACTGTTAGTTGTCTTGGGAGTGTGTGCTTCGTTGTGAATTTTTGTAGCTTTGTGTGAACTGGCCTTTGTTTTGACATGATACTTTATGTCACCATTTTTGTTCTTTGGTGAATTTGTCTGATGTACGGTGACCTTGCTATGTGTCGTCTATGCAATACTGTTATCCTGTATGGAATCGAAACTACTGTTTTGACCACCTATGTTTTCCTGTGGAGTGTTCTTTATTAATAGTCTTTTGTGGTGAGCTGTTTCTGATGTGTTGTTTGTGCCATTGCATTTGAATTTAAAAAAATAACCTGGGGATTTAGAATCTCCTCAGTTCAGGGGACTGACTCTGAGCTGGCTACTGTGCACAGGTAAATAAAAGTTGACCTGTTAATGGGATACTGGCCTCTGTGCAGTTATTTCACAGTATTTGCAGAATCTTTTAAACATTTTTAAGGCAGGGGTAGATACATTCTTGATCACAAAGGCTAAAAGATTGTTAGCAACTATGCAGGAATGTAGAGTTGAGGTTAAAATCCAGTTGTGATCGTCTGGAACAGGGGAGCAAGCTTGAAGTAAGTCTGAATGGCTCCTTGTTCATCGAATCCCTGCAGTGTGGAAGTAGGCCATTCAGCCCATTGAATCCACCCCAACCCTCTGGGCTACATTCCACCCCTGCCCCATAAACCTGCAATCCCCATGGCTAACCCACCTAGCCTGCAGATCCATGTACACTATGGGGCAACTTAGCATAGCCAATCCATCCAACCCGCGCATTTTTGAACTGTGGAAGGAAATCCATGTAGATGCAGGGAGAATGTGCAAACTCCATACAGACAGCTATCCAAGGATGGAATTGAACCTGGGTCCCTGTGAGGCTGCAGTGCTAATCTCTGAGCCACCAGGCCATCCTACTCCTGTTCACTGTTCATATATTTGTATGACACATCAAATAGGTTGAGTGTCGGTGAGTAATTCCTATTAACATGTAACATTAATATCCATGACTCCAGGCAACAACATGCATGTCGAAATGTATGTTGCCACAGCAAGTCAGTCCTTGGGTAGGTGCAGATTGGCTGGACTTGGTTTGGCTCAGATTGATGTGAACAGTTTGGTCTTGAACCAGCACCAGCAGTGGGTGTTTTTGTTGCTCTCCACGGAGGCTGCTAGACCTGCCAAGTTTCCCCAGCACTTACTTAGAGTCATGGAGTCATAAAGTTGCACAGCACAGAGACCCTTCAGTCCAACTCGGCCATGCTGACCAGATATCCCAACCCAATCTAGTCCCACCTGCCAGCACCCAAAGAAGAACAAAGAAATTTTACAGCCCAGGAACAGGCCCTTCGGCCCTCCAAGCCTGAGTCGATCCAAATCCACTGTCTAAACCTGTTTCCCAATTCATAAGCATCTCTGTCCCTCTACTCCCCATCTACTGCATCTGTCCAGATGTACCTTAAATGAATCTACCGTGCCTGCCTCTGCTGGCAAAGCATCCAGGTACCTACCACCCTCTGTGTAAAGTGCTTGCTGCGCGTTATCCCCCTTGAGCTTTCCACCTCTCACCTTGAAAGCGTGACGTCTCGTTATTGAATCCTTCACCCTGGGGGAAAAAGCTTATCTCTACCTACCCTGTCAATACCCTTCATAATTTTGAAGATCCCAGTCGGGTCCCCCCTCAATCTCTCTCTTTTTTTTTCTTTTCTATTGAAAACAATCCTAACCTACTCAACCTCTCTTCGTAGCTAGCACCTTCCATACTGGGGAACGTTCACGTAAACCTTCTCTGCACTCTCTCCAAAGCATCCACGTCCTTTTGGTAATGTGGTAACCAGAACTGTACATAGTGTTCTAAATACTGCCAAAACAATGACTTGTACAATTTTAACATGACCTTCCAGCTCTTCTATCAATACTCTGTCCAATGAAGGCAAGCACACCATATGCCTCTTGACCCCTCTATCCACCTGTGCAGCAACCTTCAGGGTACAATGGAGCTGCACTCCTAGATCTCTCTGCTCATCAACTTGTCCCAAGGCTCTTCTGTTTACTGTATAGTTTGCTCTAAAATTAGACTTCCCAAAATGCATCACCTCACATTTGCCTGGATTGAACTCCACCTGGCTCATATCCCTCCAAACCTTTCCTGGTCATATACCCATCCAGACACCTTTTTTAAATGTTGTTGTAATTGTTCCAGCCTCCACCACTTCCTCTAGCAACACATTCCACACATGCACCATCCTCTATGTGAAAAAGTTGCCCTTAGGGGAATGATATAAAAGAGACCTCTCACCCTAAACCTATGCCCTCTAGTTTTAAACTCCTCTACACCAGGGACAATACCTTGTCTATTTATCCTATCCATGCCCCTCCTGATTTTTATAAACTTCTATAAGACTTCCCCCCGCCCCCCCTTCCCCTTTTTCCCCCCCCCCCCCACCTTAAGCTCCGACGCTCCAGGGAAAACAGCCCTAGCCTATTCAACCTCTTTCCACACTGTAAGGAATCTAATCTAATCAATAGCTCAAATCCTCCGACCCTAGCAACATCCTTGTAAATCTTTTCTGAACCCTTTTCAAGTTTCACAACATCCTTTCGATAGGATTAGATTACTTACAGTGTAGAAACAGGCCCCTCGGCCCAACAAGTCCACACCGACCTGCTGAAGCGCAACCCACCCAGAGGCCTACACCTAACACTATGGGCAATTTAGCGTGGCCAATTCACCTGACCTGCACATCTTTGTGACTGTGGGAGGAAACCGGAGCACCCGGAGGAAACCCACGCAGACACGGGGAGAATGTGCAAACTCCACACAGTCAGTCGCCTGAGGCGGGAATTGAACCCGGGTCTCTGGCGCTGTGAGGCAGCAGTGCTAACCACTGTGCCACCATATTCCAACAGTGGCCTAACCAATGTCCTGTACAGCCGCAACATGACCTTCCAACTCATACTCAATACTCTGACCAATAAAGGAAAGCATACCAAACGCCTTCTTCACTATCCTATCTACCTGCGACTCCACTTTCAAGGAGCTATAAACCTGCACTCCAAGGTCTTTGTTCAGCAACACTCCCTAGGACCTTAGCATTAAGTATAAGTCCTGCTAAGATTTGCTTTCCCAAAATGCAGCACCTCACATTTATCTGAATTAAACTCCATCTGCCACTCCTCAGCCCATTGGCCCATCTGATTAAGATCCTGTTGTAATCTGAGGTAACCCTCTTCGCTGTCCACAATGCCTCCAATTTTGGTGTCATCTGCAAACTTACTAACTGTACCTCTTATGTTCACATCCAAATCATTGATATAAATGATGAAAAGTAGAGGGCCCAGCACCGATCCTTGTGGCACTCCACTGGTCACAGGCCTCCAGTCTGAAAAACAACCCCAACACCATCCTCTGTCTTCTACCTTTTTGAGCCAGTTCTGTATCCAAATGGTTAGCTCTCCCTGTATTCCATGAGATCTAACCTTGCTAACCAGTCTCCCATGGGGGACCTTGTTGAACGTCTTACTAGATCACATCTACCACACTGCCCTCATCAATCCTCTCTGTTACTTCTTCAAAAAACTCAATCAAATTTGTGAAACATGATTTCCCACTCTCAAAGCCATGTTGACGATCCCTAACCAGCCCTTGCTTTCCAAATACATGTATATCCTGTCCCTCAGGATTCCCTCCAACAACTTGCCAACCACTGACGTCAGGCTCACTGGTCTATAGTTCCCTTTCTTAAATAGTGGTACCACGTTAGCCAATCTCCAGTCTTCCGGCACCTCATCGGTGACTATTGATACAAATATTTCAGCAAGGGGCCCAGCAATTGCTTCCCACAGAGTTCTAGGGTACACCTGATCAGGTCCTGGGGATTTATCCACTGTTATGCATTTCAAGACATCCAGCACTTCCTCCTCTTTTGCTTTGGGTTTGAGATCTCCAGCCTCCACAGCTGTTTATTTAACCGTACGGTTTGATGTTCAGCCGGAAGCAGATTCAGGGCTTGCCCCCTTGCCCCATCCACGGTGTAATTGGCAACAAGGGAAGAGATTGCACAAAAAATTCATTGGCAAGGGGACCTTACACTGGGGAACAACAGCAGGTAGACCCCACCCATATCCATCTACCCTTCCCACTGCACATGCAGAATGGATGTGACTCTGGACTAGCAATCTCAGTAAGAACTTGCACCGGCACACGTGCACGGTAAAAATAATCCAAGACACGTTACAGCATTCCACCAAGACAAAATGTAAAACTGTGTCCAAAAATGACCTGAAGCAGAGAGAAGTGGAGAGGTGGAATGATTATCAGAAGGAGGTTTACATGAATTAACTGAGGATCAATTATTGATTTAACAGGGAAGAAGTTGTGTGTTCTAAGCGCATAATAACTGCTACCTATGGGCCACCACATTGTTAAATAATAAATGGAGACAAGACACACTTTGGGGATATTTCTACTCATCCTCAGGAGTAGATGGGTTTTGAGCCTGGGCCTCCTGCTACTAAGGTAGGGACACCACCATTGCATTAGGAGAGCCTGTTGAAAGGAAGCTTTTATTTGTTTGACCTCACTGCTTAGCCCCAAGAGGACCCCCCTCCGCCTCCCCCCCCCCCCCCCAAAATAAGGATCTGCTTCATTCTTTTTGTTGAATCTATTTTTCCTAATCATACAGAGTCATAGAGATATACAGCATGGAAACAAACTCTTCGGTCCAGGCCGACCAGATATCCTAACCCAATCTAGTCCCACCTGCCAGCCCCTGGCCCATATCTCTCCAAACCCTTCCTATTCATTTACCCATCCAGATGCCTCTTAAATGTTGTACTTGTTCCAGCCTCCACCACTTCCTCTGGCAGCTCATTCCATACACGTACCACCCACTGCATGAAATATTGCCCCTTAGGTCTCTTTTATATCTTTCCCCTCTCACCCTAAACCTATGCCCTCTAGTTCTGGACTCCCTGGCCCCAGGGGAGAGACTTTGCCTATTTACCTTATCCATGCCCCTCATAATTTTGTAAATCTCTATGAGGTCACCCCTCAGCCTCAGATGCTCCAGGGAAAACAGCCCCAGCCTGTTCAGCCTCTCCCTATAGCTCAAATCTTCCAAGGATATTATCACACATAAGGTGGTGGTGTTCCCATGTATCTGCTGCCCTTGTCCTTCCAGATGACAGTGATCGTGGGTTTGGAAGGTGCTCTCTCAGGATCCTTTGGAGCAGGTGGGGCTTGAATCTGTGTCTCCTGGCTCAGAGGTAGGAACACTACCACTGCATTATAAGAACTACTAGTATAGCTCTGTTTTGATATTTTCTATATCAAAGATGTCATAGCATGCATTTGGCGCAGGTGGGACTTAAACCCATACCTCACAGCTCAGAGGTAGTGACAGTGCCACTGCACCACAACAATTTTCACAAGTGACATTATACAATGAACACAAATGTGATGGAATTGGGCTTAGGGGTGTGAGCACTCTACTAGTTGTCTAGACTCCTCTAGAATTTAATCTCTCGGACAGCAAACTCCGAAGAAAATAAACAGCGTTTACAAAATTCTCTTTGAACACAGCTTAATAGTTTTTTTAAAAAATTGGAAAGTGGAGAGGAGCGAGGGAAAGAAATCTTCAACTACCAGTCAATGAACATCCAATCAGGGGAAATAAAAAAGGTCCTCTTTCTAACAGGGGTATGTTAGCTGGCCAGCTGCAGGAGCCTGGTTGGCTGTAGCAATTCATGGAATTAAACGATCTGTGATTTTTAAAAAGAAATTATTTGTGGGATGTGGGTGTCACTGGCTGGGCCCAGTATTTATTGCCCGTCCCTAGTTGCCCCTTAAGAAGGTGGGGGGTGAGCTGCCTTATTGAACCGCCGCAGTCCACCTGCTGTATTATAACCCATGATGCTCTTAGGGAGGGAATTCCAGAATTTTGACCTAGCAACAGTGAAGCAGTGTTGACATATTCCCAAGTCGGGGTGGAGAGTGGCTTGGAGGAGAACTTGCGGTGGGTGGTATTCCCTTGTATCTGCTGCCCTTGTCCTTCTATGTGGAAGTTACCATGGGTTTGGAAGGAGCTGTCTGATGACCTGTCTGATGCAGTGCATCTTATAGATGGTACACACTGCTGCTACTGAGTGTCATTGGTGGAGGGAGTGGATGCTTGTGGATGTGGTGCAGAGCAAGTGAACCATTTTGTCCTGGATGGTGTCACGTTTCTTGTGTTGTTGGAGCTGCAGCAACCAGGTAAGAGGGGAATATTCCATCATACTCCTAACTTACGCCTTGGCGATGGTGGACATGCTGGAGTCAGGAGGTGAGTTGAATTACTTATTACAGCATTCCTAGCCTCTGACCTGCTCTTGTAGACACTGTTCATGCAGCAAGTGCAGTTGAATTTGTGGTCAATAGTAACCCACAAATGATAATATTGGGGAATTCAGTGATAACACCACTGAATGGTAAGGGCGATGGTTACATCAAAGACTGTTGAACTATGTTGAGAAGGACTTTAATGTTAACTATTACCTTATTTCTTCAATTTTCTACTCCTTCTATGAAGGAAACATGAAACCTTTTTAAAACTTTGTTTCTTTTACCATTTTGTAGCTGGGTGCATTTTGTTCCTAAAATGATGGCTTGCGTGATGACATTATTATACATTTTTTGTCACTTTACTTCAGTACATGTGACAATAAAATCTGAATCTAAGTCTAGATTGTCTCTTCCTGGAGAAGGACACAGCTTGGCATTTGTGTGGTACAAGTGTTACTTGCCACTTGTCAGCCCAAGCCTGGATATTTTCCAGATCTTGTTGCAATTGAACATGGACTGCTTCAGTATCTGAGGAGTCGCAGATGGTGCTGACCGTTGTGCAATCATCATTTGTCTAAGTGAAAGTTGCAAACCTGAATTGTGCCTCAATTTAATCCTTTTTAAGCTACTGCTGCTCTGCACAGGGTCAGAACAGCTCGCAACCAAAGACATTGGCTCACATGTCCATTGGCTGGGACTCGCCTTGCTTGTCCTCCTTGCTTGTTTGACCCTAGCGAGGAAAGAAGAAGATTCTATCTGAAAATCGTCGCGTTGGGAAAATGGTTGATTGGACATCTGCAGAATGTAATGAAAGAATAACAGTGCGCTGTATTAGTGCAGAACATCTGGGAATCGACAGGAGGGATTTGCACATTAAACATGAAGTGGAAACAGCTGCTAATAGAAGGCCAATGTCACAAGGCTTATTCCATTTTACCTCCAAGAGTGCGGCTCTGTGCAAAGTGGATAGAGATGTTTATCACGGTTGTGAGAGGTTATAATGGGACTGGGGAGGGAAGGTGGGGGATGGTGAGCCAATGCAATCCACGGCGCTGCTGTGAAGCATTTGACCTGTTTCCACGGTTCTTACCGGCAATCTGGTCATTGCTGCCTGTGCGATCTTGCTGTGCGCGCATCCCCTGCCACGTTTTCCTCCACGGCAGCCTCGGCCAGGGTCGCTGCAGCTTTCAAAACGAAACTGAGGGAACAAAGAATCTGAAGCATCTCGATCTGAAGAGAAAACATTTCTCACAAGGTCATGGGGAAGAGGCGCGGACGTGGGCTGGAATCTTTGGGCGGAGTGACCTTTCCTGTGACTGTCCCTGCCCTTCGCCGTTCCACTTTGCAAAAAGTGCCCTCCTTAGCAACACGGTGCTTTTGGAAATCCTGAGTGTACAAAAAATACTTTTATAAATGTGAGCCTTTCCTTCCCACTCTGGGATGCCCCATAACATACGGATTGCACCATCCCAAAGTCTGATCTTCTTCGAAGGTTTCAGAGATGATTTAAGGAAGGGTGGCTGGGAGGCCAAAATCCCTGAGGTGTTGTCCACTTGAGAAACGATGTGCTGTTTCTTGCCCGGTTGCCAGTAATTCACCCTCTGCCAGCTGCTACCAGCTTTGTGCCAATGGGCTCTGCTTTTCCAATCCACTGGTCCGGGTTTTGTCGAAGGTGGATTTCAGAAAATGAGAAGGGTAGATGGGATGACACCATGTTGTTTTCATGGCAGCATGCTGTGGCATTGAGGATGGCAGAGAGCATGCTCACTCAGAACGCTGGCAAATGTTTTTAATTGGCTGTCACTGACATGATCCCAGCTCCTGTTGATCACCAACAGGCCAGGGGTGGGGGGTAGGGGGGAGGGGGGGAGGGGATCCTAGGATCCACTTTCAGTTTCCTTTCAGTTAGTCAAGGTTCAGTTTTAAAATTCTCATCCCTGTTTTCAAACCCTTCCACAGCCTTTCCCCTCCCTGCCTCTGTATTCCCCTTCACAAGCCTGAACTTCCATGAGATCCTTACTTTCTCCTGAATCTGGTCCTCCATAAACATCCTGGGTTTTAATCACTCCACCATTCCTGGCAGTGCCTTTAGCTCCCAAAACCCCTTGCCTAAATCTCTCGGATTCTTTCCTCCTTTTCAAGTTGCTCCTTACTTCTCTCATATCACCTCATGTGGCTCGTCATCAAATTCTGATTCATAATACTCCACTGAAGTCTCTTAAGATATTTGACCACCTTCAAAGGGTTACCAGTCTATTACTGTTGTTGGCTTGTTGGGCCTGACTTTGTCTTCACAGGCATAAGACATTTGAAGCAGAAATTGTCCACTCATCCCATTTGAGTCTGCCCTGCCATTCAATAACTGAATTTGATGTTCAACCTCCAGGGCCACTACATCAACATCATTCAGGTTCTCCACCCAAATCCTGATGAAAGAAGCAAGATAACAGTTGTTCATTTGATCATTTCTTGACTTAAGAATAAAGCAATCCCACAATAGCACAACCATTGCAATGTAGAATGAGACTGGCATGGTGACTCAGTGGTTAGCACTGCTGCCTCCCAGTGCCAGGGACCCAGGTTCAATTCCCACCTTGGGTGACTGTGGAGTTTGCACGTTCCCCCTGCGTGTGTGTCAGTTTCCTCCCACAGACCAAAGATGTGCAGGTCAAGTGAATTGGCCATGCTAAATTGCCCATAGTGTTAGGTGCATTACTCAGGGGTAAATGTAGGGGAATGGGTTTGGGTGGGTTACTCTTTGGAGGTTGGAATGGACCTGTTGGGCCAAATGGCCTGTCCCTACACTGTAGGGAATCTAATCTAATACCATTGGACCAATTGTGACTAGAGTCATTATGTCATACAACGTGGAAACAGACTGTTCAGTCCATCTCCTCCATGCTGACCAGGTTCCTAAATTGAATTACTACCATTTGCCTGTGTTTAGCTCACATCCCTCTGAACCTTTCCTATCCATGTATCTGTCTTAATGCCTTATTTTGTTGAATTTATATCCATCTTGACCACTTTCTCTGGCAGCTCATTCCATACACACACAACCCTCTTGTGCAAAAATGTTGCCCCTTGGGACCATTTTAAATCTTTCCGCTCTCACCATAAACCTTGCTGTCTAGTTTTGGGCTCCCCTACTCATGGAAAAAGGCCTTTGCTATTCACCTTTAACAATACCCCTCATGACTTTATAAACATCTTTAAGGTCACCCCTCAGCCTTCAACGCCCCAGGGAAAAAAGTCCCAGTCTATCCAGCTTCTCCCTATAACTCAAACCCTCCAGTTTCAGTAACATCCTTGAGTTATTTCTGTACCCTTTCTAAAGTAACAACATCCTTCCCATAGAAGAGTGGCTAGAATTGTATGCAGTATTCTAAAAGTGATCTCACCAATGTCCTGTATAGCTGCAACATTACGTCCCAACTCCCATACTCAGTGCTGTGACCAATAAAGGCAAGTGTGCCAAATGCCTTGTCGATCTGTGAGGCACTATTAAGGAACTATACCTGTACCTCCCCCCCCCCCCCCCAGGTCCCTCTGTTCAACAACATTCCTGACCATTAACTGTGTTAATCCTGTCCCTGGCTTGCCTTACCAAAATACAATACTCCACATTTATCTAAATTAAACTCCATTCACTACTTCTCGGCCTATTGGTCCATCTAATCAAGATCCCATTGTACTCTTAGGTAACCTTCTTCACAGTCCACTACCGCACCAATTTTGGTGTCATCTGCAAACTTATTAACCATACCTCCTATATTTTCATCTAACTTGTTGATATGAATGAGTCTAATTTCCTTAATGCCATTCTCCAACCTTCTCCTCATTACCCTGGACACCCTTCCTTTTCAGTCCAATGCCTCAACCAAACCAGCCTCCAATGCACTCCCAGGCAGTGCCTTCCATATTCTAACTACCCGCTGAGTGGAAATGCTTTATCTCATGTCATCCTTGCTTCTTTTCCATATCACTTTAAATCTCTTGTCTCGTTCTTGAGTCGGTCATGAATGGGGACAGTCTTACGCTACCCATTCTGTTCAGCTTTGTATGGGATTGGAATATGCAGGAACAGAGACACCGTTTAATGTATATTGTTTAGCCTCAATAAAGGGAGGTATGTAAAATTTGTAATGCCTGCCCAGTTGGCCAAGAAATGTGACTGAACTATGCGCCTCAATGAAAAGTGGAAGGAAAGATTCAATTTTCTAACCTGATGAAGGGCTTATGCCTGAAACGTCGAATCTCCTGCTCCTCGGATGCTGCCTGATCTGCTGTGCTTTTCCAGCAACACGCTCTTGGCTCTGATCTACAGCATCTGCAGTCCTTACCTTCTCTCTCTCTCAATTTTCTAACCGAACTGACCAGGCTCCAATTATTTATATTCCATTTACAAAGCTGTTTAATACATTTAAAAAAGAAAATACCATTCACTCAGACAGTGGCTGGGATTTTACTGAAATTACCTTGTGTCATCTTAATATTTTAGGCTTAACTGGCTGACTTTTCTGCTGAAGTGTCACAGCCTAGGTGGGCTGTTAGACATCTGGACTTGCCCCAGAGCAAGTTCTAGTGCAAGGATAGCACAAATATCTTGGAAAGACTGTGGATTCAGGTTGATGCACAATACACGGCCGTGGGGTACGACACCCACTGGACTGTTGAACTCCACCCAGTTGTTTCACCATGGGAAATATGGGAAAATAAATGGAATAAAAAATGTTCGTTTGGCCTGAGTACAGGCTAAACACAAGAAGGAAACTGCGGACTAGATATCCATAAACCACATTCCACCCTCCGACATCAAAAGTATTAAAATGGACTGTGTTCTTCTCCCGCAAACCCAAACAAAATTAGGGCAATTCTGACCCATTTCCTTTCAATGGTCAAAATTTAAATGAAATTTAATTCAGTCGTACAGGACAACCTGAAATCGATGTCCCAATCCAGGCCCCACAATTTCAAAATGATGACAGGAGCACTTTCCCTGGGGCAAGTCCACGTGTCTAACAGGCTGCCTAATGCGTGACATTTCAATGTAGAAGTCAGCACACTGGGAGAGGGAGCAGAGAGCGTTTATCGAAATGGTTTCGGGGACGAAGGACTTTAGTCCTGTGGGGATAATGGAGCATAAGTTGTAAATAGAATCTTCCATTCGGACTGTGACCAATCGGCCCATCACACCTGTGAGAACTCTTTTTTTAAAAATGATATCCAATTAGTCCCACACTCCTGCTCTTTTGTTTATTGTTCTGACTGTTCCGTCGTAAGTTTTCTTTTACAATCTGATTCCCTTTTGAAAGTTACCACTGTTTCTTCCAGCCCCTCATACATTGTATTCCAGATCGTATCAACTCACTGTAACAAAAAACAGTTGTCCCATCTCTGATTTTATTTGCAAACTATCTTCAATCTGTTCTTCTGGTTTTTGGCCATGTTGCCAACGGAAACAGTTCCTCTTTATCTACTCTATTAAAATCCTTCAAGATTTGAAGTCCTTTATTAACTCTCGGCTTGAAGAAATCACACTTCTGATTTTTCTCTTCACTTCCAGAAGTAAAATCTCTCATTCCTGTATTAAGGACAATGTGTAACTTTAACTTACATTTTTCATTTTACATATTAAGCAAAGGGGGGGGATTTTTTTTTTTTGGTTTCATTTTCTAAAGAGTTGTTTTTGTGAGCTTGCTAATTTGCACTCTGGGGGCCGGTTGGTTTGCAAGCATTTCTGAGGAAGTTTTATGTCCTTGAACAGGAAAAGACAAGGTTGATAACTTTGAAGGTTGGTAAAGATAAACTATTTCCTCTGAATGGGATTTCTAGAATGAGAAGGCATAAGAATAAAGACCAAAGTGTTCAGGAGAGATATTCTACACACAGGGGGTGGTAGATGTTTGGAACTCTCTTCCACAAGTTGCAGTGGATACAGGATCAGATTTAGATTTAGATTTTATTGTTATATATACTCAAGTACAGGAGTACAGTGAAAAGTGTACAATGTTGCCACACAAGATGCCATCTTAGGTACAAAGATACCCAGGTACAAAAAATGCTGAGGTACAAAGAAACAGTTAAAAAGGTTAAGCATGACTTTCATAGAATATGTAGAGAAATAAAGAAATAGGGTAATAGTTCACATTAAAGTTCTATAAACTAGAAAAAAACAAAGGAATAAAGTTAAAAGTTCAATAGGCTTTGAGTCCTCCACTAAGCTCACTCTCTGGGAGACCGCAGCTGCTTGTTCTCGATACCACGGATACTGAGAGGAGCTCCTTCACCACTTGCTCTTCCAGCATTTATCTGTGATGCCATCACTGCTGAAGCTGCCACCTCCCTGATCTTCTCTTGCGGCCACTGGAACACACCCAGGCAGGACCCACTCACACACCAAGAGACTGCCTCACTGAGCCATGAGACCGGGCCGAGATGCTGCCAGACAAGGCTGAGAGACCGGGCTGAGATGTTACCACACCAGGCTGATAGACCAAGCCGAGATACTGCCATGCCAGGCTGAGAGACCACGCTGAGAAAGCAGGCTGAGACACTGCCCTGCAAGGCTGAGACCAGGCTGAGAGACCGGGCCCTAGATACTGCCATGCCAGGCTGAGAGACTAGGCCAAGATACTGCCAAGCAAGGATGAGAGACCAGGCCGAGTGACCAGACTGAGCTACTGCCAAGCTGGGTTGAGAGACTGGGCTGAGATACTGCCAGACCTGGCTGAGAGACCAGGCTGCGAGACAAGGCCGAGCTGAATCCCTCATTAAACTAGTACCTCCAGACATCTTGCCAGGACTGCACTGAGGCTAGGAGTAAAGAAAAGAAGAGAAGAACCACTGAAAATGAAGAAAAGAAAAAAGAATGAGAAAGAAACGGATGGAGCGGACAAGCTCTGGATATAGCACCTTACTCTGTCACCATCTTGGAAATAAGTTGCTAGTTTTAAATCTGAGATAGATACATTTTTGTTAAGCCAAACATATTGAGGGATATAGGCCAAAGGAGAGTATATGGTGTTAGGCCACAGTCAGCCAGGATCTCATCAAATGATGGAACAGGCTTGGGGGGCTGAATGGTCTACTCCTATTCCTATGTCGTACACATGGAAAAGTTGGTATCTTATGGACCTTGCCTTTCTCTGAACCTCGTTGATGTATTTCTGTACTTTCTTAGCACTTCTGCTCCGATGTCCCTGTGATGCAGTGGAGAAATGGTGGGTGAGCAGTTCAGTGCATTAAAAAGAAAGTGAGATTTTAAAAAAACGGTGCCCTTGCTGAGTGACAGGGACGAGGAACACACAGAGAAATGGAAAATTGTGAGGTCAGTCAGGCAGTCAACGTGTGTGGGTGAGAGTCTGCTGGAACCTGATTTTAGGGAACTCTCTGAGGTTTAAAGTAATAGTGAGTGCAGTTTGTTTTAGATATCACAGGGAGAAATACCAGTGTATGGAAAAAACATCGAGTGAATTTTCATAAATCCACTGAAAGGAAACAGAATGCATCCATGCCAACCTGTGCAAGAAACACTGGTGTGAAAAAGCTGACAATGCTTCCCTGGAGTTTTTGTGTTGGGAAGAATATTGTTTGAATTAATAGAAAGCTGTGAACTGGAGTCCTTTTTTGGTATGTGATGAAACCTTTCCAACATATTTGTTTAATGTAATCTAGGTTTTGTTACTGTGCAGTTTTGGTCTCCTTACTTGGGGAGGGATGTGGTTGTATTGGAGGCAGTTATAGAGTCATAGAGATATGTACAGTATGGAAACAGACTCTTCAGTCCAACTTGTCCATGCTGACCAGTTATCCTAAATTAATCTAGTCCTATTTGCCAGCACCTGGCCCATATCCCTCCAAACCCTTCCTATTCATATACCCATCCAGATGACTTTTAAATGTTGTAATTGTACCAGCCTCCACCACTTCCTCTGGCAGCTCATTCCATTCATGCACTACTCCCTACGTGAAAAAGTTGCCCCTTAGGTCCCTTTTAAATCTTTCCCGTCTTACATTAAACCTACGCCCTCTAGTTCTGGACTCCCCCATTCCAGGAAAAAGACTTTGTCTATTTATTCTATCCATGCCCTTCATGATTTTATAAACCTCTATAACGTCACCCCTCAGCCTCTGACAGTCCAGAGAAAACAGCCCCAGCCAATTCAGCCTCTCCTTATAGCTCAAACCTTTCAACCCTGGCACCATCCTTGTAAGTCTTTTCTGTACCCTTTTAAGTTTCACAATGTTTTCCCTATAACAGGGAGACCAGTAATGCTTCAGCCTGTAGAGTTGAAGACATTCTCCAGATCAATCTGTTGCAGTTTAGTCAGAACTGGCCAATGACGCGCACTCACAGGATTTGTAAAGGATTATGATTCAGGGATGGCCTGACAGTATTACAGAAGTACCTGAGAAGATTGGTTCATTTTGACCACACAGAGATAAACTTGACCCATCACAATATGTAATTTTTCAAGGGGATGCGAGTAACATCGCAGGCATTATGCCAGGCTATGATGTCCCTGTTACACCCGGGAGGATTGGTAAAGATGAAGATAGCTAGTATGTGAATCTGTGAACTGGCTACGGATTTAGCAATACATGTAAGGTATCAGCCCCAGCAACAGAGGAAGACTCTACATCCTTTAAGTTTTATTTATTTAGTCACGGGACGAGAGCATTGCTGATTAGGCAGCATTTATTACTCATTCCTAATTCCCAACTGAGAGTCAACCACATTGCTGTGGGTCTGGAGTCACATATAGGTTACACCAGGTAAGGAAGGCAGTTTCCTTCCCTGAAGGACATTAGTCAACTAGGTGGGTATTCCCCTACAATTGATTCATGGTCACCATTAGACTCTTAATTCCAGATTTTTAAAATTGAATTCAAATTCCACCATCTGCTGTGGCAAGATTCGAACCAGGTCCCCAGAACCAACCGTGGGGTGGCATGGTGGCTCAGCAGTTAGCACTGCTGCCTCACAGCGCCAGGGACCCGGATTCGATTCCAGCCTTGTGCGACTGTCTGTGTGGAGTTTGCACATTCTCCATGTGTCTGCGTGGGTTTCCTCCCACAATCCAAAGATGTGCAGGTTAGAGTGAATTAGCCATGCTAAAGTGTCCATAGTGTTCAGGGACATGTAAGTTAAGTGTATTAGTCAGGGATAAGTGTAGAGTAATTGAGTAGGGGAATGGATCTGGGTGGGTTACTCTTCAGAGTGCCGGTGTGGATTTGTCAGGCCAAAGGGCCGGTTTCCACACTGTAGGGATTCTATGATTATCTAGGTCTGTGGATTAACAGTGCAGCAATAATACCACTACTCCATCAGCTCCCCCTGTGATGTTCCTCACGAAGGTCCACCCATTGCTTGGATGAAAAGAACAATGAATCTTTGCATGGAATAGATTACATTCCTGCAACAAGAAACTTCCCATTGTTGGACAGTTAGTGTGTCCCTTGTTGACATGATGGCACTATTTTCAGTTTATTCAGAGTAGATTACAATTAGAGTGCAGTTCACTGGCAACCTCTGGACTAATTGGGGAATGGCCCATATCACAAACGCTTTTGCCCGAAACATCGATTTCGCTGCTTGTTGGATGCTGCCTGAACCGCTGTGCTCTTCCAGCACCACTAATCCACATATCACATCATCACCCCAATACCAATGTTCAAAGAGACTAACAGAGCTTATAGCATGCACCATAAAATCAGTCATTGAGAAGTGACAAAGCAAAGTTTCCAAATTGTATTACTGTATATTTGTGTACAAATTTGTACATTTTCTACAAATCAAGTGTAGATTGATTTATTTACTGTCACGTGTACCAAAGTACGATGAAAAGCTTTGTTTGCAAGCAGGTCAGGCAGATCATAGTAAGTAAGGATATACAGATCACAAGGCTTAGAGGCCTATAGGTTACGTTGCACATGGCATGTCTTAGGCAACATCAATGTTAGCAAGGTCAGCATTATTTGAGGTTAGAGAGTCCATTCATCAGTCTAATAATGGCTGGGAAGAAGCTATTCCCAAACCTGGTGGTCTGTGTGTTCAGGCTTCTCTATCTTCTGCCTGATGGAAGAGGTTGTAGGGGATCATTATCGGGGTGCGATGGGTCTTTGATGATGTTGGCAGCCTTTCGGTGGCAGCGAGCTGTGTAAATGGAGTCCATGGATGGAAAAACGGAGACCATGGATGGTATGAGATCACCAGAGGCTGATGAGTGGTGAAAGTTCCAAAACATTACACTGAGGTGTGAAATGTTAATCTGTCTTGCCTGTTTGTATAGTTAACAAATTGACAGCATGTCCTCTGAATGACCAAGGGTATCTGTTTGGGATAATTCATTTTACTTCAGAGAAGAGAGATTTTAAACAATTCTTTCATGGCTCATGGGCATCACTAGTTAGGCCAGCATTTGCTGCTCATCCTGAATTGGCCTGAGTCAGAAGCCACATGACACTGGGTTATAGTCCAACAGGTTTATTTGAAATCACACGCTTTCAGAGCGCTGCTCCTTCCAGTGATTTCAAATAAAGCAGTTGGACTATAACCTGGTGTCACGTGACTTCTGACTTTGTCTACCCTAGTCCAACACCGGCATCTCCACCTTATGAATTGCCCTGGAAGAGGCACTGGTGAGCTACCTTCTTGAGCTGCTACAGTCTATGGTACCAAGGAGGCAGTTCACTGTTATGTCCTGTAGTCACTATGTCAATCTACCTCTGAGGGACATGCTCGTGATAACATCTCTGTATCATAGCAGTGACTTGAGCGTATAAAGATTGACTGCACAGACTGAGCATGTGCACTGGTATGTTTTATAAATAAAGTTTCAAATAGGATGCACCATGATGACTTGGTATGGCAGCTGCTCTGCCCAGGACTGTACGAAACTACAGAGAGCTGTCTATCACCCAAACCAACCTTCCATCCACTGACACCACCTACATTTCTCACTGCCTCAGGAAGGCAGCCAACATCATCAAAGACTCCTCCCATCCCAGTTATAATCCCTTCCAACCTCTTCTGTCAGGCAGAAGATACAAAACCTTAAATACACAAACCATCCGATTCAGGAACCACTTCTTCCCCGCTGTTATCAGACTTCTGTATGAAGTTATACAGGACATTGGTGAGGCCTCTTCTGGGGTACTGTGTCCAGTTTGAGTTTCCCTGTTATGGGAAGGATATTACTAAACTGGAGAGGGTTCAGAAAAGATTTACCAGGATATTGCCAGGAATAAAAGGTGTGAGTTGTAAGAAGAGGCTGGATAGGCTGGGACTTTTTTCACTGGAGGTTGAGAGGTGACCTTTATAGAGGTTTATAAATTCGTGAGGGATGTAGATGAGGTGAATGGCAAGTGTCTTTTCCCTAGGGTGGGGGATTTCAAGACCAAGGGGAATATGTTTAAGATGAGAGGAGAAAGATTAAAAAAAGACATGCAGGGCAATTTTTTTTTAGAGTGGCTCACATGTGGAATGAACTGCCAGAGGAAGTGGTGGATGCAGGTACAGTTACACTGTTTAAAAGACATTTGGGTAAGTACATGAATAAGAAATGTTTGGAGGGATATGGGCCAGGAGCAGACAGGTGGGACTATCTTAGTTTGGGATTATGGTCGGCATGGGCCGGTTGAACCGAAGGGTCTGTTTCTGTGCTGTGTGACTCTGTGACTCCCAAATTTTAAATTTAAGCTGATCTCACTCTTTGTGCACCTGCTCTACCGCCACAATGTTGTATTCCTCACTCTGTTCTATAACCCTGATGCACTTTGTATGGTATGACCCGCCTGTACTGATGCTGTTTTAATGAATTACCACACTGGGCTCCAGAAATAAGCGCTTAGACGGTACAATGTTTCTTTTTAATTTTCAGTAGTCAGTGTAATACAGTGCGCATGTGTGTGTGTTCGTGGGCAGTCAGCAACTGTTGATGGTGACTTAACTGGGATTACTTGAGGCATGATATACCTCTGGAGTCAGGCTTCTCTATGCTGCTCTTTACAATCCAATAAAGTTAGCCCAGAAACTGTGAATATGATATATGATAATAAATATCTGTTGGATTCTTCAATATCCATGTTTAGTTTCTGATGTTATGGGGAATAACATAAGTATTGCCATATTAGGTAAGATATAATGCTGGAGACAAAATTGCATTAGTTTATGCTTTTTTATGTTAAAAGCAGACTGGAAGACTCTAGTGAGTGTGTTCAGTAAGTGATCTCCATGCTAAATTAAAACTAAATTAGGATCTACCAAGACAAGATCTACTTTTAAGGTATGATTTGTCCGGCATTAACATCAGCTGAATTCGGAACACCTACAAGCATTGTACTAAACATGCTGGGCACCCTCTCAAAGGTTCTGACCTCTTTGAACACCTGGCATCTGAATTTGGACACAGGTTTCAAGCTGAGAGTTATAAGAATTTGGCCGGCACAACTGACTTCACTTAAACATCTGCCACTAAAGGAAATGGATCAAAATTATGTTAATTTGTTTAAGATTGAGATAAAATGCAAATGCTACATTTCAATGTCCTCTAAAAGGCTAGAATGTGATAATTACTTGGCATAAAAATGAAATGTTGAATCCCTGCAGAGTGGAAGTAGGCCCCTCAGCTTATCAAGCCCACCAACCCTCCTCGGAGCATCCTAACCTATCCCTGTAGCCCTGTAGCTCCTATGGATAACCCACCTGGCCTGGACATCTCTGGCCACTATGGGACAACTTCCCATGGACAATCCACCCAACCTGCACATAGAGAGTTGTCTTTGCACTAAAACTGGAGTGCAGACATATGGGAAATGTGCAAACTCTACACAATCACCTGGAACTGAGCCCAGGTCCCTGGTGCTATGAGGTAGAAGTTCTAACCACTGAACCACCGTCCTGCCCTATTTAGGGGGATACGGGAGCCAAGTAAAGGGGAATGGAAACTTGGGTTGAGGTGTGATGCCCGCTCTCAGTCAAGGAGAAAGCCAGCATCTCAAAGTGACTCCCATTCAGTTCTTTTAGTAGGAGATTTTAAAAACTTCTTTCATAGGGTTATGAGCCTCACTGGTGAGGTGAGCATTTGTGCTCATGCCTACTTGCCCCTGAGCTGAGTTGTTTGTGAGGCCATTTTGAGGGCAGTTAAGAACCAACCACATTACTGAGAGTGTGGAGTCACAAATAAGGCAGACTGGAGGTAAGGACGGCTCACTAAGGGCTATTTGTGAACCAGATGGGTTTAGACAACAGCAAGTGACAGTTTCATGATCACCGTTAATCAGGTAAGCATTTTGTTCCAGGTTTATTAACTGAATTTAAATTCCACCAGTTGCTGTGGGTAGGAATTCTGCTCATGAACTCAGCCCATCAGTCTGAGCCTTTGGATGGATCGTCTGCTGTCTGTCCCCATTTTTGTTTTAAATGCACTGTTATCTTTTGTGAGATTGTAAACTGAAGGGATTAGCTAGCCATCTGAAGGCAAACCCCATATTTAATTGACATAACTGCCCTGACCTCTTTTTTTCCTTCAATTTCAAATATCGTCCCTCCCCATCGCCCGGGCCTGCCCCCTCCCTTCCACTGCTTCCCTGCCACCAGCCAGATCCATCCCTCCCATTGACCAACCAGATCGTACCCTCTGCCTGTCTTCACCCATCCCCACTTCACCACCCTGACCCCGCCTTCCCCTTTACCTGCAGCTCTGCCCGCACCCACCCCCAGTCCGGAAGAAGGGTTACACCTGAAACGTTGACTTCTCCCCCTCCTGATGCTGCCTGCCTTGCTGTATTCTCCCAGCCTCCTGCCTGTCTACTTTGGATTCCAGCATCTGCAGTATTTTTTTGTCTCTGGCCTCTTCTACTGTCAGAAGTAACAAGCAGCAAGGTTCAATGTATTAATGGATCATCCTACATTCCTATTTTTTGGGAATTAATCTATTTTGTACAGCTTAAAACTTATTTCAGAGTAACACAGCCATAAATCTAATATGATCAAATTATAGATCTGCTCACAAACTTGATTGACTGAAGGTTTGGTCCAGACAATTCTAAATGAGCTGGATAATGTAATTTTATTTGCATATTTAAATCAAATACAACCTTCCTTAATGTCTGAAGTTGACATCATTGTTCTCATGGAGTAAATAAATTCCATGGCAATTGTGACAGGCTGATATGTGATTGCTGCTTTTTCAGAAAGGGAATCAGGCTCTCTAAGAAATTTTCATTGGATCTTGGCCAAGCTAAGGTCCAATATGCTTCAGTCAGAATTTGCAATGGACACATGATCAGCTTTAACAGTGCAATAGATAAAATAAAATTCATGTTTCTTCCCAGTTGGCAGCATTGTGCCTCAGTGGTCAGCACTGATACCCCACAGCGCCTGGGATCTGAGTTCCATTCCAGTCTTGGATAACAGTCCATGTAGGGTTTGTTCACTCTGCCTATGTCTGTGCCTGTTTCCTCCCACAGTCCAAAGATATGACGTGGAGGTGCTGGTGTTGGACTGGGGGTGGACAAAGTTAAAACTCACACAGAACCAGGATACAGTCCAACAGGTTTATTTGGAAGTACAAGCTTTCGGAGCGCTGCTCCTTCATCAGGTAGTAGTGGGGCAGGATCATAGGACACAGCCTTTATAGAAAAAGATCAAAGTGCCTTACAACTGATGCGATGTATTGAACAAACCTAGATTGCTGTTAAGTCTTTAATCATTTAGAATGGGGAAGCAGGTTTCAATTCATTAACATGTAAATCCCAGAATTTCTTGCAAGTCACATTCCCAAGATAACTTAAGGTTTTATAAAACAAAGATGATAGCTCAGCTCAGAAAATACATTAAAGTTGTGAGGTTAGAGTCTGTCCGTATTCCAAACTTGAGTCAGGCAGGTTCTATTTCCAAAACAAGAATTTATAAAATGTCACATGGACTGACTGCCTACAGATTGTGTGCTTTCTGAACAAAATAGAATATACCTGCAAGTACACATTCACCCCATAGATGTTTATGTGCATGAGTGAGAGAGAGAGAGAGTGTGTGGGTGTAATGGAGTATATGCCTGTGAGAGGGTGAGTGCATGAATGTGAGTGTGGGGGTGTGTGGTAGGTGGATTAACCATGGGAAATGCAGGGTCTTGGGATAGGAGGGTGGATCTGGGTAAGATGTTGTTCAGATGGTCAGTGTGGACTCAATGGGTTGCACTGTAGGAATTCCATGTTATTAACCATAACCCACCTCTCCTCCCTGCTGTTGGCAATCTCAACAGTTTTGCTTGAATCTTGTCCATTAGACAGTGTGCCCCTGCTTTAGGATATCTGGAGCCTGACTGATCATAAAACCAAATAGAATCCCTACAGTGTGGAAGCAGGCCATTCAGCCCATTGGACATCCCACACAGATCTACACTATAAACCTGCATTTCCCATGGCCAGTCCACCCAGCTTGGACACTATGGAGCAATTTCCCATAGCCAAACCACCTAACCTGCAAATCTTTGGAACTGTGGGAGGAAACTGGAGCACCCGGAGGGGACCCGCACAGACACAGGGAGAATATGCAAACTCCATACAGACAGTCATCCAAGGTTGGAATTGAACCCAAGTCCTGGCACTGTGAGGCAGCAGTGCTAACCACTGAGCCATCTTTGATTCAATGTTGTTCTGGGAGATGTGAATTGTGGCGTCCATCCCAATGCAACGTTGGCTGTTGATTCTATTCGAAAGTGTCAGGGGGAAGGGTTGTCATGCAGATTAGCACAAGCCCAACTGAGTGTTTCCAACCTGGCTTGACTCCATGAACAATGGCCAACTGACATAGAAGGCACTGCAGCAATCCACTTTCTCAGGCTGTGAGTGCCGCACCATTTTCAGATGGGCTGGAGCTTGATGCTTTTCCCATTTCAAGGGAGGACATTACTAAAGTGATCCTTAGCAAAAAAAAACATGCATGGGATGCAAGAGCAGCACTGGTTTTCCATCCACAATTGCCCAAAGGACAGCTAAGAGTCAACCACATTGCTGTGGGTCTGGAGTCAGACATAGGCCGGACCAGGTAAGGATGGCACATTTCTCTCCAAAAGGGCATTAGTGAACCCTGTTGAGTTTTTACATCAATCGACAATAGTTACATAGTCTCCATTACCGTAACGTTATGTTTTTAATGAATCCAAATTTCACCATCTGCCATGATGGGATTCAAATCCAAGTCATCACCATCTGAAAAAGAGTCATACTGGTGATGAAATGTTAAGTCTGTTTCTCTCTCTCTCTCCCCACAGATGCTGCCAGACCTGCTGAGGTTTTCCAGCAATATCCTGAGTTTGATCCCCAGAACATCAGCTTGGCCTTCTGGGTAATTAGGTGGAAGGGGGTACTGCAGAAACTGGGGATTAGAGTCAAGATTAGAGTGGTGCTGGAAAAGCACAGCAGGTCAGGCAGCATCCGAGGAGCAGGAAAATAAATGTTTCGGGCAAAAGCCCTTCGTCAGGAATCGACCATTCTGGATAACTAGTCCAGTGACCTTACTGCTATGTCGACATCTCTCCCTGTCAAACTCTGTATATGTGGTTCATGTTGAAAATCACACAACACCAGGTTAAAGTCCAACATGCTTTATTTGGAAGCACTAGGTATCAGAGTGCTGCTCCTTCATCAGGTGGTTGCGGAGCAGTATTCTGAAAGCTAGTGCTTCCAAATAAGCCTGTTGGACTATAAGATGGTGTTGTATGATTTCAAACTTTGTCTACCCCAGTGCAACAGTGGCTCCCCCTAACTATGTGGCTCATGGAATTGAGAGGGATGGAACGAGAGAGAAGACTGTCAAGGGCCAGGTCTGTGATGAAAGTGAAACTAAACATCAACAACTTGCATTTATTCAGCATATATGATACCAAGTAGGATTTCCACTGAACTGGGCAGAGAGATATTAAGACAAAGAAATAGGTTTTAAGGAGCATCGTAGAGGAGGATGAGGCATTCTTGAACTTAAGGCCTACTTAGCCAAAGACACAACTAACAGTGGAGTAAAAAAACTCTAAGAGGCCAGAATTGAAGGACTGGGGAGATCTTGGAGGGCTGTAGGGATGGAAGAGATAACAGTGATAGGGAAGGGGAGGGAGGTTGGTAAATGGAGTTATTTAGAAGCAAAAATGAGAATGTTTTGGCATCACTGGACCATTGCCTCAGGCAATGAGAGGTCTACAGCCCTCTGTCATAGAATCCCCACAGTGTGGATGTAGGCCATTTGACCTTCCAAACAGCAAACCACTCAGACTCATCCCTTTACATTTCCCATGGCTAATCCACCTATTCTACACATCCCTGGACACCATGGAGCAATTTAACATGGCCAATTCCCCCAACCTGCACATCTTTAGACTGTGGGAGGAAACCCACGCGGATACAGGGAGAATATACAAACTCCACACAGTCACCAGAGGCCGGAATCGAACCCAGGTCCCTGGCGCTGTGACAACACTGAGCCACTGTATTATCTTACATTGGTGGTTATACTCCCACTACCAGCACAGTTCTCTGTTCCTTTCCCCCTCTTCTACTTACCTAGCATCCCCGTCAATGCATCTGCAACATTCACCTCGACCTGAGTTGGCACATTCCACATTCTGGTCACTCACTGGGTAAAGAGGTTTCTTCGGATCTTCTTCTTAGTGAAGGTCTTAATCTCCTGATCCTTAGCTCTGGAATCTCTGCCACTAGGAACATCAGGTGTAAGCCAAGCCCTGAATGACATTGGCGATAAGTCTAGCAGAATCGTGTGAGAGGTCAAACGAGGTGCTGTGAGCAACGAGAGGACAGTGACTGAGATTGGTTTCCCTTCTCAGTGGAAGCGAGCTCTCCACACAGCAACTGTCTCAGAGTGTGATGGTCCTCCATTCTAACTACACACCCTACCCAGCACGTTGGACCTACAAGAGTATTGTGCTAATACTTGCTGACTGGACACGAGACACACACATTGCTGTCCAAGCCAATTGGCTCTGGTGGTAAAAGAAGAAAGACTAGTCTAGAAAAGAGAGACAGAGGTGTGAATAATATTAGTCACGTCGAGGAGGTCATTTCATCATGAAATAACAGTGGTACAGAATGAGCAAACTTTATATTTGCTGGGATTCTGTGCCACTGTGAATTCAGAACAAATGTCATATGTAATTAAATTAAAGGCAGAAACAAGACAGGGCCATACAGATATAACAGTAGTTGAATTGTGCATTGTTTTCATGCTTAGGATCTTTAGATTAGATTGCTTACAGTGTGGAAACAGGCCCTTCGGCCCAACAAGTCCACGCCAACCTGCCGAAGCACAACCCACCCAGACTCATTCACCCCTTCACCTAACACTACGGGCAATTTGACTTTGCCAATTCACCTAACCTGCACATTTTTGGACTGTGGGGGGAAACTGGAGCAAGCCCGCACAGATACGGGGAGAATGTGCAAACTCCACACAGAGAGTCGCCTGAGGCAGGAATTGAACCCAGGTCTCTGGTGCTGTGAGACAGCAGTGCTAACCACTGTGCCATCGTGCCACCCCAATCTCCGAGCACAAATATGTTTTGCTTGTTTCAAGTTGATTGCTCCTCTGGTCTTTATACTCCCTCTAACTTGTAAGATAAATAGCCGCATGACCAGGCACATAGCGGTAGATTAGTGTTCCCATGGAAACTGAGGTCAAAGGACACCTGGGAAGAGGAGAAAGATGCATTTTGCATCGATGAGAGTCACAATGACCTTGTGGGAGAGGAGGTGGGATTGGAGATGGAGTGAAAGAGGTAAAGGGCATTTCTCAGTTGGCCCTACCTAGTTCCAACTTGAGAAAGGTGAATTGTTGAGGGTTAGCCACAGGATACATCTGTTCCAGTGTTTGAAATACAGGCGTCTAATTGCTAAAAGCAGCAAGAGGTGGATCTCAGTGCTAAATTTTCAACTGACGTGATTCAAAGACAGAGTCCACTAGTAACAGCTGCGATAATGCTGAAGAGAGTCCAGATTGCAAAACAGTTCAGATTGCAGGCTTGAAATAATGATATACTTAGTAATCGGTTCTCAAAGGCATCACACTTATCACACTTAACCTTGCCTCCATGGTTGGTGCAATTTTCCGAACGTGCACACTGAGGTGTGTGAAAGCTGTCAGGAAAGGTCCCAGTCCAGAGATTTGACCATTCAAATCAAAGGTTATACCAGTACAGAGGGAGTGCTCCACTGTCCCTGAGAGTTAAACTCAATTTTAACACACTGAGGGAATGCTGCACTGTCCATGACAGTTAAAATCAATACAACCACACTGAGGGAGTGCTGCACTGTCTGTGATAGCTAAAATCAATACTACCACGTTGAGGAAGTGCTGCACTGGCCCTGATAGATAAAATCAATACTACCCCTTTGAGGGAGTGCTGCACTGTCTGTGATAGATAAAATCAATACTACCCCTTTGAGGGAGTGCTGCACTGTCTGTGATAGATAAAATCAATACTACCCCATTGAGGGAGTGCTGCACTGTCTGTGATAGATAAAATCAATACTACCCCTTTGAGGGAGTGCTGCACTGTCCCTGATAGATAAGATCAATGCTACCCCATTGAGGGAGTGCTGCACTGTCCGTGTGAGTTAAAATCAATAGTTATACTTCAGTATCCTTTTATTTCTCTTCTCATTCCACTTTGGTCTCGGTGGGTCTCGGCCTGCTTTCCCAAGAAGTTGTGATGTGTCTCTGCCTCGTCTCCCAGTGACTTGTGATGGGTCTCAGCCTGGTCTCCCAGTGACTGTGATGGGTCTCAGCCTGGTCTCCCAGAGGGTTGTGATGGGTGTGAGCCTGGTCTCCCAGTGACTGTGATGGGTGTGAGCCTGGTCTCTCAGTGACTGTGATGGGTCTCAGCCTGGTCTCCCAGAGGGTTGTGATGGGTGTGAGCCTGGTCTCCCAGTGACTGTGATGGGTGTGAGCCTGGTCTCTCAGTGACTGTGATGGGTCTCAGCCTGGTCTCCCAGTGACTTGTGATGGGTCTCAGCCTGGTCTCCCAGTGACTGTGATGGGTGTGAGCCTGGTCTCCCAGTGAGTTGTGATGGGTGTGAGCCTGGTCTCTCAGTGACTGTGATGGGTCTCAGCCTGGTCTCCCAGAGGGTTGTGATGGGTGTGAGCCTAGTCTCCCAGTGACTGTGATGGGTGTGAGCCTGGTCTCTCAGTGACTGTGATGGGTCTCAGCCTGGTCTCCCAGTGACTGTGATGGGTATGAGCCTGGTCTCCCAGTGAGTTGTGATGGGTGTGCGCCTGGTCTCCCAGTGACTGTGATGGGTGTGAGCCTGGTCTCCCAGTGAGTTGTGATGGGTGTGAGCCTGGTCTCCCAGTGACTGTGATGGGTCTCAGCCTGGTCTCCCAGTGACTGTGATGGGTCTCAGCCTGGTCTCCCAGTGACTGTGATGGGTGTGAGCCTGGTCTCCCAGTGACTGTGATGGGTGTGAGCCTGGTCTCCCTGTGACTGTGATGGGTGTGAGCCTGGTCTCCCAGTGACTGTGATGGGTGTGAGCCTGGTCTCCCAGAGGGTTGTGATGGGTGTGAGCCTGGTCTCCCAGAGGGTTGTGATGGGTGTGAGCCTGGTCTCCCAGTGAGTTGTGATGGGTGTGAGCCTGGTCTCCCAGTGAGTTGTGATGGGTGTGAGCCTGGTCTCCCAGAGGGTTGTGATGGGTGTGAGCCTGGTCTCCCAGTGAGTTGTGATGGGTCTTAGCCTGGTCTCCCAGTGGCTCGTCATGTATCCTAGGCTTGGTCTTCTATTAGCTCATGATGGGTCCTGGCCTGCTGTCCTGACATCGCATGGTAGCTCTCAGCCTGGTGTCTCGTTGGTATGTTAATTAGTCTCCTGGTGGCTCATGCTGGTCTCTCAGATCAGTGTGTGAGTGGACCCGGCCTGGGAATATTCCTGAGGCCCCGGGGGGAGAGCAGAGAGGCTGCGGTTTCAGCAGCGGTGCCGGTGGTGTTGAGAACAGACAGCAGAAAGAGATAAATGGAGGATTCATCAAAGACTGTTGAACTTTTAACTTATTCCTTTATTCTTCCAGTTTAAACTATGAAAGACTTTTAAATAAACTATTATCCATTCTTTATTTTTCTACTTATTCTATGAAGTAATGTTTAACTTTTTAACTCTCACTTCTCTTACTATTTTGTACCTGAGCATTTTACGTACCGAGGTTCCTTGGTACCTAAGATGACGCCATGTGTTGTGGCATTATACATTTTTCACTGTACTCCTGTAGTTGAGTACACATGACAACAAAATCTAAAATCTTGAGGGAGTGCTGCACTGTCAGTGATAGTTAAAATCAAGATCCATACTCCAGGATTGAGGGAGTACTGTCAGTGATACCATCTTGCAGATGTGAGATAGAACAAAAAGCAAAGAACAAAGAAAATTTACAGCCCGGGAACAGGCCCTTCGGCCCTCCAAGCCTGAGCCGATCCAAAACCACTGTCTAAACCTATTGCCAATTCCTAAGTATCTGTGCCCCTCTTCCCCACCTACTCCTGCATCTGTCCAGGCGCACCTGAAATGAATCTACTGTTCCTGCCACTACTACCTCTGCTGTTCCAGGCACCTACCAACCTCTGTGTAAAGTAGTTGCCGTGTATATCCCCCTTAAACTTTTTACCTGTCATCTGAGTGGATCAAGATCTTTTGACCCACTCAGTTAGGCACAAAAGCTATTCTGAAAAGGAACATGGGTGTTCTCATTGGTGTCGTGGTCAATCATTGTTCCTCAACTAACCCCACAGAAATAGATTATCCAGTCATCATCCTGTCACTGTTTCTGGGAGCTTGCTATACCACCCACCTCTACAACACTCAGAATACTTTGCTGGCTTCAGAGTCTTCAAATCTTTCTTCCTTTTATTGTGCCATCTTTCTTGGGAAGAATATGTCCCTGACTGAAAGAATCTGCTTTAGAGGGTTCAGGGTACAGGGCTAATGCTGATGTGACTGGTTTTCCTGCAGTCTATGGACACACCTCCAGCAGCTGATAAACTCAGGACTTGCATCATAGAATCCCTACAGTGTGGAAACAGGCCATTTGATCCAACAAATTCCCAATGTCCCTCTGAAGTAACCCACACAGACTCACTCCCCTACCCTCGTACTCTACATTTACCTCTGACTAATGCACCTAACCTACACATCCCTGAACATTATGGGCAAGTTAGCATGGCCAATTCACCCTAAGCTGCACACCTTTGTGATTGTGGGAGGAAACCAGAGCACCCGGAGGAAACCCACACAGACACTGGGAGAATGTGCAAACTCCACACAGACAGTCACCCGAGGCTGGCATCGAACCCAGGTCTCTGGTACTGTGAGGCAGCAGTGCTAACCACTGAGACAACGTGCCACCCTGGACTTAGGAAGAAAGCTTTGGTTTTTGGAAGAACCCAAGTTTGCAAACTTCAAAATCTGAACAGGATTGCATCCCGTTGATCTATCCAATGAACAGGTTTATAGTTAAAATGCTTGTTGTATTCAAGACATCCAAATTATAATCCATCCTCATTTTCCAACTCGGATTGTCAGGCCATTGTAGAAGCTGCAAGGGTATCATTCGGTTGAACGTATTGTTGGATCATCTCAATCTCTCTTTACCATTGGGATGGCAATGCTGGTGAGTTCGACAGAGGCTGAGTGATTTCATTGAATAGAGTAGAAGGAGGCCATTCAGTCCATAGAGGCTATGTCAACCCTCCAAAGAGCATCCCACCCAATCCCTGTAACTCTGCATTTCCCATGGCTAACCCACACACTATGGGGCAATTTAGCATGGCCAATCCACCTAACTTGCACATCTTTGGACTGTGGGAGGAAACTGGAGGAAACCCATGTAAAAGCAGGGAGAATATGTAAACTCTACACAGACAGTTGCCCGAGGGTGGAATCAAACCTGGGACCCTGGCATTGTGAGGTAACAGTGCTGATCTCTGAGCCACAGTCCTGCCCCATTTGTCCTGTCAAAAGATGGGAATTACCATCTCCTTGTCACTCCAACCCCATGTCCTCCACTGACAGCAGGGCCTTTACCCAGTTCTGCCTGGGCATGGATTTGGAACCCACAACCTTGCTGGACCCATTTTGGAGGTTTGATCTCAGGCAGGGAGCTGAAGAAGGATGCAGAAAGCATAGCAGCCAACAGTGAGGTCTCTCTGTTTGCTTTCCTTTTCATTGTCTTCCTATGCTTTTATTTAATGTTTCCATTTATTATGGTACCTTGCCTTCTTTTAACCCTTCTTTTAACAACTTTGGCAGAAGGTTCTGCCCCCAGCCTGGGCCCAGCAATGCGGTAGCTTTCAACAGCCCAGTATGGTGGCATAGGCCTGGCAGGGTGGTCTTGGCCTGTAAGGACATTTTGGGCCTGGCAGGATGGTCTCAGCCTGGAGGACAGTATAAGCCTGGCAGGACAGTCTTGTCCATGAGGGGCAGTACAGGCCTAGCAGGACGGTCTTGTCCATGAGGGGGCACTATGTGCCTGGCAGGATGATCTTGTCCAGGCAGGGTGGTCTTGGCCCGGAGAGGTGGTATTGGCCTGGCAGTGAGGTCTCGTCTTGGAGTGGAGGTCTCGTCCTTGCTTCAGAGGTGGCCCAGCAAGGAGTTCTAGTCCTGGCTTGGCAGGGCAGTCTCGGCCTAACACTGCTTTCCCAGCCTACTCTGAACCCAGGAGTCAATCATTCAACTATGATGAACTTTTGCTTTTTTTTCCCTTATTTATGATTTCTGTAATTAATTTAGGTGCCGTGGTATAAAAGCTCTTCACTATACTTTTTGTAAAAGTACATGTGGCAATAAATGGCTGTTCTATTCTAGACTATTCATTGTGTAGTGACTAATTAATGTGTTTTGAGTGCTGTTGACTGAGGGAGAAATAGTGGGCAGGACTTCAGCAAGGAATCCTTCATAGGAGCACGAGGAGATCTTCCATGTCCATTGGAGAGAGTACATTGCGTCATCTGAAGTGCAGTTAATGCAGCGTTCCCTCAGTACTGCAGTGAAGGCTCACCCCAGATTGTGTGCTCAAGTCGGCGGGGCTAGGGTTGAACATGCAATCTACTCACTGAGAAAAAACAATGATCCCCTTGTATTGATGGTTATTATCCCTTTGACTTCCAGGGAATGCTCACAAAACTATTACACGACACAGATTTGGAAATATTCAATACTATGTTAATGTATTTTTTATTGATTTAACCTATTTTTCTAACCGACCTGTTCAGAGATATCATTACTTCTGGAGAAGGTCTCAGGTCAAAGAGGATGGTGCTGGAAAAGCAAATCCTCAGGTGTTGCCTCCCTGGCTGTGTTTTTCCAGCACCACGCTTATAGACTCTGATCTCCAGCATCTAGGTCGCCCCTTTCTCCAGGTCTCAGGTCTCCCAGACCAAGGGCAGGGATGCTACCAGTACATCACAAAAGGGCTAAAAATATTAGTCTTGAACTCGGGCATTTTATTTTCTCCCTGTAATGAAACTACTTTTGCACCCTCCCTGTTGGGACTGACACTGTTTCTATGCAACGGTTTGTGTGGACAGGGAGTTGAAAGGTGGGGGTTCGGCTAGAAACATAATCGATACAGCAATGCAATCAATGCTCTGCGTATTGTGGAAATGTGTTTGCAGCTGGCGAAAGTTCATTGCTTTGTTTCCGTTCTCATAGAAAATCCGTCTGAAAGCTTACGGGATGCTGAGTCAGCAGCTCGAAATAGCTTCACAGGACATAAATCAAAGTGACAAAGATTTCCACAGTTTGGTCCTTGTCCTGATTTATTCCACTTTCTGACTGATGCCAGTTGTGTATTTTTATATTTAATTACAACGCAGCACAGTTTGGTGAAAGGTGTTTGGCTCGGGGTGAAGTTTATTGCTGGCAGCGTGCCTGCAAAAAGTCTAGATTAGATTTGTCATTTTGCAGTTTACATTGGTATCAAGGTTAGAGTTCTGTCCAGCCTCTCACACATTGGGGCTGAATGAATTGTGGGGTAGAGGTCTCATAGAATCCCTACAGTGTGGGAACAGGCTCTTCGGCCCAACAAGTCCACACCGACCCTGTGAAGAGTAACCCACCCAGACCCATTTCCCCTACATTTCCCCCTGACTAATGCGCCTAACCCTGAACACATCCCTGAACACTATGGATAATTTAGCACAGCCAATTCACCCTAAACTGCACATCTTTGGACTGTGGGAAGAAACCAGAGCAAGCACACGCAGACATGGGGAGAACTTGCAAACTCCACCCAGACAGTTGCCCAGAGGCTGGAATCGAACCCGGGACCCTGGCATTATGAGGCTAACCACTGAACCACCAGGCCCTCCGTGATTGAACCATGGGGAAGGGTAATTGACCAACAAAAGAGCATAGAGACACAAAAAGGGGGGAAATGGAATAACAGAGAATCTAGCAAAATAAAAGACCATCAGACCATTAGATTCCAGATTTGAACATACAACATTAACTTTACTGTGTAGCATTAGAATAACATACAATCTACAGCACACAGACATCTTAACATCTACTTAAAGTATTGCCTATCAGTGTAACAGACTAGTTGTACATTCATAGTATACAGCAAATATGAATGAATTGGTGGTGCCGGTTTTGGACTGAGGTGGACAAAGTTAACAATCACACATAGCACCAGGTTATAGTCCAACAGGTTTACTTGGAAGCACTAGCTTTCGTAGCTCTGCTCCTTCGTCAGGTGGTTATGGAGTATAAGATCGTAATACACAGAATTTGATGTAAATGTACAACAGGGCGTAGATTTAGCTTGTTCTGTATAGCTCAGGAAATGAATTTCGCAACATTTCATCTCAATGACCAAATAATTGGAATGGTTGATAGGCAAGTGTATTATGGTCTGAAGCTGAATACCAGTACCTACTCACAGGTACAGTTTCAGCTTTATGCAGACAGCTAGCTTCACCAAGCTGCTGCTGCTCCCACTGTTCTCTGAGGTCTGATCTTACTCACCCACACAAAGTGAATACTGCTATGTCCTTGTTACTTGCCTCCCCTGCAGTCAGCTGTATTTAACAGTCACTGACACATTGCTTCTACAGAGCTCCCAGGACATTTCCTGATCCTGACTCCAATATTTAGCTATCTTGTAATTCTTTGAACTGCTCCCTGTGTTCTAACAGCACAGATCATCAAATTGTTCCTGCCATCTCACTGACTGCCTCCCAGCAATATAGCTAAAAGCAGCACTGATGAACATGGGATCACCCTCTGCCTCTGTCTGTTATTTTTTCCAACATTCTGCAATATTTGAACTAGGAGAAAGTGAGGACTACAGATGGTGGAGATAAGAGTTGAGAGTGTGGTGCTGGAAAAGCACAGCCGGTCAGGCAGCATCCAAGGAGCAGGAAAGTCGACGCTTCGGGCATAAGCCTTTCATCAGGAATGCTGCCTGACCTGCTGTGCTTTTCCAGCACCCCACACTCAATATTTGAACTAGGTTGAGGGGTGACCTTATAAAAGTTTGTAAAATCATGAGGGGCATAGGTAAGGTGAATGGCAGGTGGCTTTTCCATAGGGTTGGAGATTTCAAGACAAGGGGGCATACTTTTAAGGTGAGAGGAGAACGATTTAAAAAAAGGAGGAGGGGCACCTATTTTACACAGAGTGGTTCGTGTATGGAATGAGCTTCTCGAGGAAGTGGTGGATGCAGGTACAGTTGCAACATTTAAAAGACTTCAGGAGAAGTACATGAAAAGGAAAAGTTTTGGAGGGCTAAGGGCTAACATTGGCAGGTGGGACTAGTTTACTATGGGATTAGGGTCGGCGTAGACTAGTTGGATTGTTGCTGTATGACTCTATGACTGTATAACTCTTCTTTAGTGATCTCCAAACTGCTCTGAGTGACCAGTTGAAAACTTGAAATCACCTCTGACCCTATTGAATTAAATGTAAAGGTATAGCAATTCTTGCGACTGAGTGTGTTCTGATGTTACAATTGACAGTTTGCTGGCTTACGTGGAGCAATCTGTTTAGCTCAGGAATTGAATTTTGCCACATTTCATCTCAATGACCAAATGATCAGAAATGTTGATAGGCAAGTGTGTTATGGGTAATAGGTAGCAGGATTTAGACAATAGACAATAGACAATAGGTGCAGGAGTAGGCCATTCTGCCCTTTGAGTCTGCACCACCATTCAATATGATCACGGCTGATCATCCTTAATCAGTATCCTGTTCCTGCCTTATCCCCATAATCCTTGATTCCACTATCCTTGAGAGCTCTATCCAACTCTTTCTTAAATGAATCCAGAAACTGGCCTCCACTGCCCTCTGGGGCAGAGCATTCCACACAGCCACCACTCTCTGGGTGAAGAAGTTTCTCCTCATCTCTGTCCTAAATGGTCTACCCCGTGTTTTTAAGCTGTGTCCTCTGGTTCAGCACTCACCCATCAGCGGAAACATGTTTCCTGCTGCCAGAGTGTCCAATCCTTTAATAATCTTATATGTCTCAATTAGATCCCCTCTCAGTCTTCGAAACTCAAGGGTATACAAGCCCAGTCACTCCAGTCTTTCAGCGTAAGGTAGTCTCGCCATTCCAGGAATTGACCTCGTGAACCTACGCTGCACTCCCTCAATAGCCAGAATGTCTTTCCTCAAATATGGAGACCAGAACTGCACACAGTACTCCAGGAGTGGTCTCACCAGGGCCCTGTTCAGCTGCAGAAGAACCTCTTCGCTTCTGTACTCAATCCCTCTTGTTATGAAGGCCAGCATGCTATTAACTTTCTTCACTACCTGCTGTACCTGCATGCTTACCTTCATTGACTGGTGTACAAGAACACCCAGATCTCTTTGTACTGCCCCTTTACCTAAATTGATTCCATTTAGGTAGTAATCTGCCTTCCTGTTCTTGCCACCAAAGTAGATAACCATACATTTATCCACATTAAACTGCATCTGATCACTCACCTAACCAGTCCAGGTCACCCTGTAATCTCCTAACATCCTCATCACATTTCACCCTGCCACCCAGCTTTGTATCATCAGCAAATTTGCTAATGTTATTACTAATACCATCTTCTATATAATTAACATATATTATGAAAAGCTGCGGTCCCAGCACTGATCCCTGCAGTACCCCACTGGTCACTGCCTGCCATTCCGAAATGGAGCCGTTTATCACTACTCTTTTAAGACCCGGGCGAGTTGTCATCGAAAGGAATAGCACAACAAACGCAAGGGGCTGAATGGCCTCCACTTGTCACTATTATTATTCCTTTCTTTGAAGGGTTTTAGTGACAGGGTGCAGAGATGGTCACCTTGGGGAGAGAAGTTTTGGGATTTGCATATTAATGAACCAAAATCTGCAACCCATTCTAAAAGATGAAAGACTTAACAGCAATCTAGGTTTGTTCAATATATCGTTTCCATTGCATGACATTATAATTGTTTGCTATAAATTCTGTGTATTATGGTCCTGCTCCTCAACCACCTGATGAAGGAGCAGCACTCCGAAAGCTGGTGCTTCCAAATAAACCTGTTGGACTATAACCCGGTGTTGTGTGATTTTTAGCTTTGTCCACCCCAGTCCAACACCAACACCTTCGGGAAGTGCTAGGAAGTGAAGAGAGGATTGGAAGGGTAGTGTGGTTACAGGGTTGATGGGGTCCCCAAGGTGAAGTGAGGTGTGGTTTGGTTGAACATGTGTAAAAGGAAATGGAATGGCTTTAAGTTATACTGTTTATTGCATTGATTCTATATTTGTTATTAATATTGCGCTACCTGCTTCTAACCCTTTTAGGTTAATAATTAAAACGGGCAAAGTATTTGATGCTATCCATTTATGTCTAACTTTGATAGATCTTTTCATTGACACTGTATCGAGAAAGGTAAAAACAATGACTGCAGATGCTGTAAACCAGAGTCTGGATTAGTGGGTGGCACGGTGGCACAGTGGTTAGCACTGCTGCCTCACAGCGCCAGAGACCCAGGTTCATTTCCCGCCTCAGGCGACTAACTGTGTGGAGTTTGCACATTCTCCCCGTGTCTGCGTGGGTTTCCTCCGGGTGCTCCGGTTTCCTCCCACAGTCCAAAGATGTGCAGGTCAGGTGAATTGGCCATGCTAAATTGCCCGGAGTGTTAGGTAAGGGGTAGATGTAGATGTAGATGTAGGGGTATGGGTGGGGTACGCTTCGGCGGGGCGGTGTGGACTTGTTGGGCCGAAGGGCCTGTTTCCACACTGTAAGTAATCTAATCTAATCTAATTAGAGTGATGCTGGAAAAGCACAGCAGTTCAGGCAGCATCCGAGGAGCAGGAAAATTGGCGTTTCTTTCTTTTTATTACTTACAGTGTGGATACAGGCCCTTTGGCCCAACAAGTCCACACTGACCCGTTGAAGTGCAACCTACTCAGACCCATTCCCCTACGTTTACCCCTGCCCCTAACACTACGCAGACTCGGGGAGAACATACAAAGTCCACACAGTCAGTCATCTGGGGCGGGAATGGAACCTGGGTCTCTGGCGCTGTGAGGGAGCAGTGCTAACCACTGTGCCAGCATGCCGCCCTTCATCAGGAATACAGGCAGACAGCCTGAAGGGTGGAGAGATAAGTGGGAGGAGGGTGGGGGTGGGTAGAAAGTAGCATAGAGTACAATGGGTGAGTGGGGGAGGGGATGAAAGTGATAGGTCGGGGGGGGAGGGATGGAATAGATAGGTGGAAAAGAAGATAGGCAGGTAGGACAAGTCATGGGGACAGTGCTGAGCTGGAAGTTTGGAACTGGGGTGAGGTGGGGGAAGGGGAAATGAAGACTGGGGTGAGATGGGGGAAGGGGAAATGAGGCACTGGGGTGAGGTGGGGGACTGAATCGAGAAAGAAAAGCAGGTGTCAGTGGTACGGCAGAGGATTCAGACTGACGGAGATGGTTTCGCATAATGCTGGAAGTTATGAGCTGATCCATCATAGGCCATTTATGACTGAAGTGAGGAGAAATGTCTTCACCCAGTGAGTCATAGAATCATAGATTTGTACAGCACAGAATAGGACCCTTCAGTCCAGCTCAATCATGCCGATCAGATATCCTAAATTAATCTAGTCTCATTTGCCAGCATTTCGCCCATATCCTTCTAAACTCTTCCTATTCATATACCCTTCCAGATGCCTTTTACCAGCCTCCACTTCCTCTGGCAGCTCGTTCCATACGCGTACCACCCTCTGTGTGAAAAAGTTGCCCCTGAAGTCTCTTTGAAATCTTTCCTCTCTCACCCTAAATCTACACCTGATAGATTTTTTTTACCCTGGGGTAAAGATCTTGTCTATTTTCTCTATCAATGCTCCTCATGATTTTATAAACCTCTATGAGGTCATCCCTCAGCCTTTGACATTCCAGGGAAAACAGCCTCAGACTATTCAGCCTCTCCCTGTAGATTAATTCCCTACATTGCGGAAACAGGCCATTCGGCCCAACAAGTCCACAAGAGCAACCCACCCAGACCCATTTCCCTCTGACTAATGCACCTAACACTATGGACAATTTAGCACGGCCAATTCACCCTAACCTGCACATCTTTGGACTGTGGGAGGAAACCGGAGCACCCGGAGGAAACCCACACAGACACGGGGAGAATGTGCAAACTCCGCACAGACAGTCTGCCCGAGGCGGGAATCGAACTTGGGGCCCTGGCGCTGTGAGGCAGCAGTGCTAAACACTGTGCCAACGTGCCACCCTAGCTCAAACCCTCCAACATTGGCAACATCCTTATAAATCTTTTCTGAACCTTTTCAAGTAGTGGTGAGCCTGTTGAAGTTTCTGACTCATAAAGGGTTGAGATGAAAACATTGAATGTTTTCAAGAAGAAGTTAGATGCAAAAGGAGTTTGATCTCAGGGCCAAAGGGGTCAGAGAGTATGTGAAGAAAGTGGCAACAGGAGGAGGCAATAGCCTATGGTATTGATTTAGTCCAGGGGCACAGGTAATGTCCTGGGCACCTGGGTCTGACTCCTGTCAAGGCCGATGGTAGAATTTGAATTCAGTGAAAAATACACCTGCAATTAAAAATCTAATGTTAACAATGCCAATTTGTTGGAGAAAAGCCCACCTGTTTTACTAACGTCCTCTGGGGAAGAAAACTCTGTCCTTACCTGGCCTGGCCTCCATGTGACTCCAGGCCCACAACAATGTGGTTGACTCCTAACTGCACCTTGTAGTGATTGCAGGTGGACCTCATAGAATATGAGTTCTCTGACTGGGGCTGCTGACCTGGTTCAATGAGGGAGCCCTGGATGACAAGTAGAAATGTCAGGGGTTCTGTTCACTCTGAGAGCTGGATCAGTGGGCATGTGTGAATAGAGGACGGGATACCAGCCTTGGGGGAGTGATTTCAGCCCTCTGGGCAATTAGGGATGAACAATGAATGTTGGCCTGACCAGTGATGCACACAATCTCATGAATGAATAAGACCAACAAAGATACTGAGTTGAATGATCAGCCATGAGCATGTTGAATAGCAGGGTAGGCCTATAGGGCTGAATGGCCTACTCCTGCTGTTATTTTATCTGATTCAATGTTGAACGGACTCCTTCTGAACTCAAACCATTCCATCTTCCAAATTAAATATCTAAATCTTAAAGGCCAGTGTCATTCTAGTCTTGGTTTGTAAGCACTCCAGGAACAATATTAATGTGGCAATGTATCACTTTTATTTTAATTTCAGTGATTAATTTTAACAATGGCATGCCTGATAAGCCCTAGCTCTGAGTCCCATTGTTGTGTTCACATGAACCTGGCACGTTCAGACCACAAGAAATTAAAACCACTGCCTTAAATGTTAACGGTGCAGCTTAATCTTGCAATAACGTGACATTAAAGAATAACTTGTTCCCAATTGGTTGTACGATATTTCAGGCTGCTTGTCCAAATTGTCAAGGATTGATGCAGGGACTGTAGGCTTGGCAGGATTCAGATACTGCACAGTGTGCACCCTGGCTGAGAATATATCTCAATCCCAATGAGACAGTTTTAGATTAGATTCCCTACAGTGTGGAAACAGGCCCTTTGGCCCAACAAGTCCACACCAACCCTCCCAAGCGTAACCCATCCAGACCCATTTCCCTCTAGCTAATGCACCTAACACTATGGGCAATTTAGCACGGCCAATTCAACTGACCTGCACCTCTTTGGATTGTAGAAGGAAACCAGAGCACCTGGAGGAAGCCCACATAGACACGGGGAGAATGTACAAACTCCACACAGATAGTCACCCAAGGCTGGAATTGAACCTGGGACCCTGGTGCTGTGAGGCAGCAGTGCTAACCACTGTGCCGCCCTTTTGATAGCACTAGGTTTAAGGCTTGAAAATCTGTGTTGGAACTGATGGGCAAATAGATCAGTGTATTGCACAAGTTGTGAGTGCTGAGGTTGCACTGCAAGGTCTGGTTAATTAGACATTGGCTTTAATCTCGCAGGACTGAGTGTGCAATGCCAATGGAATGAAAGGTAATGAATGGTTCCCCGTGTAGCAATGGAATTCTGTCGGAGAAATTAGCCCAATAAATTAGAGATCAGAAAGCACAGTTCAAAGGGAAATTGATTAACAGTTAATTAGTAGGGCGATATCGCAGAAGAGAAATTGACTAAGCTGAAACAGCGCAGACAGTCTGTCCAGGCAGGTGAGAATTCTCTTCTTTGAGCTGAGGATGAAGCCAGGTTTTATAGGAATCTTGTACAAGAAGGAAAGATATAATGTATTTGGAAATGGAGTAATCCAGTTACAGTGATGATCATTGAAAACCTGTTATCAGAAGAATGTCCTGATTGTCGATACAACGCAACATCCTGACAGTATCAATGGGATCAGGAGATTCCAGGTCTCTTTGCAGGTAGGTGAGAATGTCTCTTTTGAAACAGTAGGTTTTTTCCATTGTCCTGTCCTGGGAGCGATGTCCCTGGTGGTGCCTCTCGGTCTGACCTGTTCTTTGTGTGGCTTTGGTATTGCTGGGTTATGAGACTGACCTTGGGGCTTTGGGACAGCTGTGTTGACCAGGTATTGTTAGTGCGTTTTGGGAAGTGTGTTCCCTTGTCTGCGAGTGCTGTCTGGTTTCACTTGTCGGTCTGCTCGGTCCCTGCTGAGGCATTCTGGGTGTTTTTTTTTTGGTATAGCTTGGCCAGGTTTGCTTTCTTATGTTCTGTGTGAGCCTATTATGGGTAGGCAGCGTGATAGATCTTTTCCCACAAATTCCAAACCCTTTCTTTATAGACTACCCTAGTATTAAAGAAAGAAGGTGCATTTATATAACACCGGTCACAACCACAGGGCAAATCGAAACGCTTCACAGTCAAGGATGAAGAACAATTACTGACCAAGCCACTGGGGTGCATTCACATTTCCTCTCTGAGTAGTGGCACAGGATCTTTCACATTTACTTTAAGAGAACATTTACCATGATTTATCATTTTATCCAGTCTCCTCTGAGGTGCAGGATCAGCGTGGTGCTTGAATAGCACAGCAGGTCAGGCAGCATCCGAGGAGCAGGAGAATCGAAGTTTCGGGCAAAAGTCCTTCATCAGAAAAGGGTACCCACCTCTGCCTAGTTGATATTGACTCCAGCACCTGTAGTACCCACCTCCGCCTCCTCTGAGGAACAGTCATTGTTGTAATGCCATAGAGTCAAAGCAGAATACAGCACGGAAACAGACCCTTCAGTCCAACTCGTCCAAGTTTTCCAAACTAGTCCCGCTTGCCTGCATTTGGCCCATGTCCCTTGAAACCTCTTCGATTCATGTTGCTGTCCAAACTGTAGGATTGAGCAAAAATCCTCATTTAAAATACTGGGCAAGACCTTGGGCTTTTCAAAACTTTTAAAAATAAAGGGGATGGCTGGGCTGAGCTCTAGGAAAAATACACAAACACAAAGACAGCTACCTGGGACCATTGTCCCGTCTGGAATTCCAGTATAGATCTCCATTCGCAGAGAACAATCAACCAAACCTAACACTCTAGACCGAAACTAACTTTTACCTGTACAGTATGGGGCCTATCCAGAGACGCAACGCTCGATTACAATCAAAGTTCATTTACAGAGATACTGGCCATACAACTTTAATCAACATCCATTTAAACATACTCGTAAATATTGGGAAGCTAACTGACTTCAGAAGAAAACACCAGAAACACAGTGGACAACACAGCTTTGAGGGGAGATAAATGTGCCAGGCAGTCTGTATAATGACCAGGTCTGACCTGACCTGAGAGAGAGCCTTGTTCAACAACAAGCTTCCCCACACCCTTCCCACAGGCTTCCCCACAGGTTCCCCACAGGTTCCCCACCGCTGCCCCACACGCTTCCCCACACCTTCCCCACAGGCTTCCCCACAGCTTCCCCACAGCTCCCCATCAGGCTTCCCCACAGATACTCCCACAGCTTCCCCACAGGCTTCCCCACAGGCTTCCCCACAGCTTCCCTACAGCTTCCCCACAGACTTCCAACCCCAGCTAGCAGCTTTCAAAACAACATGCAAGAGAAGCTGAATCGAGAGGTCGAGACTCCAGATGCTCTGGTTTCCTCCCACAGTCCAAAGATGTGCAGGTTAGGGTGGATTGGCTGTGCTAACCTGCCCCATAGCGTTCGGGGTATGTAGGTTAGACGCATTAGTCAGGGGTAAGTAGAGAGGAATGAGTAATGGGTTTGGGTGGGAGACTCTTCTTTAAGAATGTCCATTCTAACAGATGAGAGACTTAACAAACAATCCAGGTCTTTTTCAATAGATAATTTCAGTTACAATACATGTAAACTTTTGCTTTAAATTTTGTGTCCTATGATCCTATACTCCATAACCACCTGATGAAGGAGCAGTGCTCCGAAAGCTAGTGCTTCCAAATAAACCTGTTGGACTATAACCTGGTGTTGTGGGATTTTTAACTTTTAACACCACAGTCTGGCTCCTCCAAATCTCTGTATAATTGATAGTGTTGATTTCACTGTTTATTGCATTCACCTTTATTTCTTGCCTTATACTTACCTTGTTATATTTAGATAAACACAGATAAACACAATCTTTTGGGAGAAAGTGAGGACTGCAGATGCTGGAGAGCAGAGCTGAAAAATGTATTGCTGGAAAAGCGCAGCAGGTCAGGCAGCATTCAAGGAGCAGGAGAATCGACGTTTCGGGCATAAGCCCTTCTTCAGGAATGAGGAAGGTGTGCCAAGCAGGCTAAGATAAAAGGTAGGGAGGAGGGACTTGGGGGAGGGGCGTTGGGAATGTGATAGGTGGAAGGAGGTTAAGGTGAGGGTGATCGGCCGGAGAGGGGGTGGGGGTGGAGAGGTCGGGAAGAAGATTGCAGGTCAAGAAAGTGGTGCTGATTCCGAGGGTTGGGACTGAGATAAGGTGGGGGGGAGGGGAACTGAGGAAGCTGGAGAAATCTGCATTCATCCCTTGTGGTTGGAGGGTTCCTAGGCAGAAGATGAGGCGCTCTTCCTCCAGGCGTCGTGTTGCCATGGTCTGGCAATGGAGGAGGCCAAGGACCTGCATGTCCTTGGCGGAGTGGGAGGGGGAGTTAAAGTGTTCAGCAAAAGGCCGGTTGGGTTGGTTGGTGCGGGTGTCCCAGAGGTGTTCTCTGAAATGTTCCGCAAGTAGGCGGCCTGTCTCCCCAATATAGAGGAGGCCACATCAGGTGCAGTGAATGCAGTAAATGATGTGTGTGGAGGTGCAGGTGAATTTGTGATGGATATGGAAGGATACCTTGGGGCCTTGGAGGGAAGTGAGGGGGGAGGTGTGGGCGCAAGTTTTGCATTTCTTGCGGTTGCAGGGGAAGGTGCCAGGAGTGGAGGTTGGTTTGGTGGGGGGTGTGTTCAAGATGGAGTGGTCTTTCCGGAAGGCTGATAGGGGAGGGGAGGAAATATATCCTTGGTGGTGGGGTCTGTTTGGAGGTGGCGGAAATGACGAAGGATGATACGATGTATCTGGAGGTTGGTGGGGTGGTAGGTGAGGACTAGTGGGGTTCTGTCCTGGTGGCGGTTGGAGGGGCGGGGTTCAAGGGCGGAGGAGCGGGAAGTGGAGGAGATGCGGTGGAGAGCATCGAAAACCACGTCTGAGGGGAAATTACGGTCTTTGAAGAAGGAGGCCATCTGGGTTGTTCGGTATTGGAATTGGTCCTCCTGGGAACAGATGCGGCAAAGGTGAAGGAATTGGGAATATGGGATGTCGTTTTTACAGGGGGCAGGGTGGGAGGAGGTGTAATCTAGGTAGCTGTGGGAGTCGGTCGGTTTATAGTAAATGTCCGTGTTGAGTCAGTCGCCCGAGATAGAAATGGAGAGGTCTAGGAAGGGGAGGGAGGAGTCTGAGACGGTCCAGGTAAATTTGATGTCAGGGTGGAAGGTGTTAGTAAAGTGGATGAACTGTTCAACCTCTTTGTGGGAGCACGAGGTAGCGCCGATACAGTCATCGATGTAGTGGAGGAAAAGGTGGTGCCAGTGTAGCTGCAGAAGATGGACTGTTCCACGTATCCGACGAAGAGGCAGGCATAGCTGGGGCCCATGTGGGTGCCCATGGCTACTTCTTTGGTTTGGAGGAAATGGGAGGATTGGAAAGAGAAGTTGTTCAGAGTGAGGACCAGTTCAGTCAGTCAAAGGTGGGTGTCAGTGGAAGGGTACTGGTTGGGTCGGTGGGAAAGGAAGAAATGGAGGGCTTTGAGGCCTTCGTGATGGGGGATGGAGGTGTACAGGGACTGGATGTCCATGGTGAAGATAAGGTGTTGGGGGCCGGGGACGCAAACATCATGGAGGAGGTGGAGGGCGTGGGTTGGTGTCCCGAACGTAAGTGGGGAGTTCTTGGACTAAGGGGACAGGACCGTGTCTAGATATGCAGAGATGAGTTTGGTGGGGCAGGAGCAGGCCGAGACAATGGGTCGGCCGGGGCAGTCAGGTTTGTGAATTTTGGGCAGGAGGTAGAAACGGGCGGTGCGGGGTTGTGGGACTATGAGGTTGGAGGCGGTGGATGGGAGATCCCCTGAGGTGATGAGGTTATGGATGGTCTGGGAGATGATGGCTTGGTGGTGGGAGGTGGGGTCATGGTCAAGGGGGCAGTAGGAGGAGGTGTCCGCGAGCTGGCGTTTAGCACCAGCGATGTAAAGATCGGTGTGCCAAACTACCACCGCGCCTCCCTTGTCTGCCGGTTTGATACTATCAAACCAAGTCAGCGTGTTACAGTGAGGGGTGTGGGACATATCAGAGTATTACAGTGAGGTATATCAGAGTGTTTCAGTGAGGGATGTGGGATATGTCAGAGTATTACAGTCAGGGGTGTGGGGTATGTCAGCGTGTTACAGTGAGGGGTGTGGGACATATCAGAGTATTTCAGTGAGGCAGGTGGGTTTGATGATTAGATTAGATTCCCTACAGTGTAGAAACAGGTCCTTCAGCCCAACAAGTCCACACTGACCCTCCAAAGAGGAGTGACCCACCCAGACCCATTTCGCTCTAACTAATGCACCTAACACCGTGGGCAATTTAGCATGGCCAATTCACCCAGCCTGCAGATCTTTGGACTGTGGGAGGAAACCGGAGCACCCAGAGGAAACCCATGCAGACACGGGGAGAATGTGCAAACTCCACAAAGACAGTCACCCAAGGCTGGAATCGAACCTGGGACCCTGGTGCTGTGAGGCAGCAGTGCTAACCACTGAGTCACCGTGCCGGCCTATAGACTGTTACAATTGAGGTGTGGGATATGTCTGAGTGTTACAGTGAGGGGCATGGTGTATATCAGAGTGTTACTGTGAAGGGTGTGGGATATATCAGAGTGTTACGGTGAGGGGTGTGGGGAATATCAGTGTGTTACAGTGAGGGTGTGGGTTATGTCAGAGTGTTACAGTGAAGGGTGTGGGGTATATCAGATTGTTACAGTGAGGGGTGTAGGATATGTCAGATTGTTACAGTGAGGGGTGTGGGGTATATCAGAGTGTTACAATGAGGGGTGTGGGGAATGTCAGTGTGTTACAATGAGGGGTGTGGGATATGTCAGATTGTTACAGTGAGGGGTGTGGGGTATATCAGTGTGTTACAGTGAGGGGTGTGGGTTATGTCAGAGTGTTACAGTGAGGGGTGTGGGTTATGTCAGAGTGTTACAGTGAGGGGTGTTGGATATATCAGCGTTACAGTGAGGGGTGTGGGGTATAACAGAGAATGTTACAGTGAGGGGTGTGGGGTATAACAGAGAGTGTTATAGTGAAGGGTGTGGGGTATATGAGTATGTTACAGTGAGGTGTGTGGGGTACATCAGAGTGTTATAGTGAGGGGTGTGGGATATATCAGGGTATTACAGTGAGGGTTGTGGGATATATCAGAGTGTTACAGTGAGGGATGTGGGGTATATCAGTGTGTTACATTGAGGGGTGTGGGGTACATCAGAGTGTTACAATGAGGGGTGTTGGGTATATCACAGTGTTACAGTGAGGGGTGTGGAATATGTCAGATTGTTACAGTGAGGGGTGTGTGTTATGTCAGAGTGTTACAGTGAGGGGTGTGGGGTATAACAGAGAATGTTACAGTGAGGGGTGTGGGTTATAACAGAGAATGTTACAGTGAGGGGTGTGGGGTATAACAGAGAATGTTACAGTGAGGGGTGTGGGGTATAACAGAGAATGTTACAGTGAGGGGTGTGGGGTATATGAGTGTGTTACAGTGAGTGGTGTAGGATATATCAGTGTGTTACAGTGAAGGGTGTGGGTTATATCAGTGTGTTACAGTGAGGGGTGTGGGTTCTATCAGTGTTACATTGAGGGGTGTGGGGTATATCAGTGTGTTACAGTGAAGGGTGTGGGTTATATCAGTGTTACATTGAGGGGAGTAGGGTATATCAGAGTGTTACAATGAGGAATGTGGGGTATATCAGAGTGTTACAATGAGGTGTTTGGGATATATCAGAGTGTTACAATGAGGTGTTTGGGATATATCAGAGTGCTATAGTAAGGGGTGTGGGATATATCAGAGTATTACAGTGAAAGTTGTGGGTTATATCAGCGTGTTACAGTGAGGGGTGTGGGGTATATCAGAGTATTACAGTGAGGGGTGTGGGGTATATCAGCGTGTTACAGTGAGGGGTGTGGGATATATCAGAGTGTTACAGTGAGGGGTGTGGGGTATATCAGCGTGTTACAGTGAAAGGTGTGGGTTATATCAGTGTTACATTGAGGGGTGTAGGGTATATCAGAGTGTTACAGTAAGGGTGTGGGTTATATCAGTGTTACAGTGAGGGGTGTGGGGTATATCAGAATGTTACAGTGACGGGTGTGGGGTATATCAGAGTGTTACAGTGAGGGGTGTAGGATATATCAGAGTGTTACAGTGAGGGGTGTGGGGTATATCAGAGTATTACAGTGAGGGGTGTGGGGTATATCAGCGTGTTACAGTGAGGGGTGTGGGATATATCAGAGTGTTACAGTGAGGGGTGTGGGGTATATCAGAGTATTACAGTGAGGGGTGTGGGGTATATCAGCGTGTTACAGTGAGGGGTGTGGGATATATCAGAGTATTACAGTGAGGGGTGTGGGGTATATCAGAGTGTTACAGTGAGGTGTGTGGGGTATATCAGCGTGTTACAGTGAAAGGTGTGGGTAATATCAGTGTTACATTGAGGGGTGTAGGGTATATCAGAGTGTTACAGTAAGGGTGTGGGTTATATCAGTGTTACAGTGAGGGGTGTGGGGTATATCAGAGTGTTACAGTGAGGGGTGTGGGGTATATCAGCGTGTTACAGTGAGGGGTGTGGGATATATCAGAGTATTACAGTGAGGGGTGTGGGGTATATCAGAGTGTTACAGTGAGGTGTGTGGGGTATATCAGCGTGTTACAGTGAAAGGTGTGGGTTATATCAGTGTTACATTGAGGGGTGTGGGGTATATCAGAATGTTACAGTGAGGGGTGTAGGGTATATCAGAGTGTTACAGTAAGGGTGTGGGTTATATCAGTGTTACAGTGAGGGGTGTGGGGTATATCAGAGTGTTACAGTGAGGGGTGTAGGATATATCAGAGTGTTACAGTGAGGTGTGTGGGTTATATCAGTATTACAGTGAGGTGTGTGGGGTATATCAGAATGTTACAGTGACGGGTGTAGGATATATCAGAGTGTTACAGTGAGGTGTGTGGGGTATAGCAGAGTGTTATAGTGAGGGTTGTGGAGTATATCTGGATATTTTCCTGGAATGAGAAACTTTAGCGACGATGATAAAGTAATGGGGTACGAATTCAAATCCAGCAAAGAGAAGGGTCATAATGGACTTGAAATATTAATTTTGTTTCTCTCTTCATGATTGGTGCTGGACCTGTTGAGTTTCTCCACTGCCCTCTGTTTTTGTTTCAGAACTCCAGCAGCCCCAGTATTTTGCTTTTGACTGAGCTTTGACACATTGGGGGGTCATGGAGCAAGGCTTTGTCGAGATAGACCCGGGCAAAATCCAAGTTGGACCTTGAGAAAGAAGGCAGGAAATCCTGCAGCATTGGAAGGAAGTGATGTTGCTGGTAATTGGGACACAATTGGTTGGAAGTTCATGTTTCACTGTTGAGATGAGTAATTAGCAGCGGGAGAGTGGAGTGTAAAGCACAGATCTGATTAAATTGATGAGGTTTATCTGTCTGAGGCAATTCGAAAATGACCTGCAATTTGGGTGCAGCCTTGTTAGTACAGGTATCTACCGTAACAGAACACAACGTGATTGCAAATAGCCTCAACCTAGCCCACTCCAAATAAATGTTGTGACCTGGTAACAGAAGTAAGCAGTAAGAGGCTCCAGTGAAAGTATTAGAATCTCATAACTAAGGTCAGACCCACAGTGAAACCACAAAAATGTGCAATTTTTAGACTGTTATTCCAAAAGACTAGGCAGCTGTTTCCAATAAAGGCAACATGAGCAATGAACTCCAGTGATGTAAAAGGTCAAGTAAAGGCATAAATCTTTGAGATTCTTGTCTGCTCTGTGTGTGCAGGGTAATGGGAGAGAGTCATGATGTTGGAAGGAATATTTATCCTGCTCCAAACAGCGTGTTAGGTCACTGTTACATGTTGACTGTGAAGAAGTGGCTGTTTTCTCAACAACAGCCAGATACTCTGGCTGATAATATACATACCAAAATGAACGGCAGATCATTCCGGGGAATGGATACCAGCCCTCGAAGGGCCTAATCGATGGGTTGACACTCTGACGCTGAGCAGTTATATAAACAGCAGTTACATTCCTGATGCTGTGAGGCAACAGTGCTAACCACTGAGCCACCATACCATCCCATTTGACTCAGTGGTTAGCACTGTTGCCTCACAGCGCCAGGGACCTGGGTTCAATTCCAGCCTCACGCGACTGTCTGTGTGGAGTTTGCACATTCTCCCTGTAGCTGCGTGGGTTTCCCCCGGGTGCTCCGGTTTCCTCCCACTGTCCAAAGATGTGCAGGTCAGGTGGATTGACAATGGGAAATTGCCCATAGTGTTCAGGGATGTGTAAGTTAGGTACATTAGTCAGGGGCAAATATAGAATAATAGGGTTGGGAAACGGGCCTGGGTGGGTTACTCTTCGAAGGGACGGTGTGGACTTGTTAGACTGTAGGGATTCTATGACCCATCGTGTCCATGCCAGCTCAGTACTGCCCCTCCCTACCCTCTATGCACATCGCTGCATTTTCCTCCTTAAACAGAGTTGATAAAGATGGCAGAAAGGTTATTCAAATGCCTTCGTGCTTAACTAACATCGAGATATGAATAGGAAGGGTTTAGGAGATTTGGGCCAAATGCTGGTGAATGGGATTAGATTAATGTAGGATATTGGGTTGGCATGGATGAATTGGACTGTAGGGTCTGATTCCATGCTGGACATCTCTATGACTCCATAACACTTTAACCATTTATTCACCTTTGCTGAGTCCATTCCCAGCTTTCCTGCTCTCTCCACATAATATTGTCATCATTCTCACACACTTCTGCTGCATAGATGGAGGCTGCTCATCCCATCAAAGCTGTGCTGGCTCTTTGTAAGATTCAGTCCTGCACTCCTTATCAGTTTCATCACAACCTTGCGATCTTTCCCCCGTTTTTAGTATTTTGGCCGTTCCCTTTTTCCCCTTGCGAATGAATTCATTTGCATCACCTTTTAGGCAAAGACTGTCAGCTCACTACCTGCCACATGAAGACAGTTCTCCTCATCACCTGGTGGCCTATCACACGAGTCGTTCCGAGGCCCAGGGGAAGGCTCTGTGGAGATCTGGGTTCAAATCCCACCAGGGTGGCTGGTGGAATTTAAATTTGATTAATAAACCTGGAATTAAAAGCCTCATCTCAATGATGGCTTTTAGTCATTGTTGCAAAAACATATATGGTTAACCAATGCCCTTTAGGGAAGGAAATCTGCCATCCTTGCCTGGTCTGGCCTACATGTGACTCCAGACCCACAGCAACGTGGTTGACTCTTAACTGCCCTCTGAAATGGCCAGATCAGTTATGAAAGCCTCTTCACGTAGAGTCATAGAGATGTACAGCATGGACAGACCCCTCAGTCTAACTTGTCCACGCTGACCAGGTATCCTGAATTAATCTAGTCCCATTTGCCAGCACTTGGTCCATATCTCTGCCTAAACCCCTCAGCTCATAACAGAGCAATCCTAGCTTCTCCAGAGCTTTACAGAAATGCAGTCTTTCATTCCCGGTGCTACTCCAGTAAATTTCTCTCGTAGCCTCACCGTTGTCATTGCTAAAGTGTGGTGCACAGGATGGGAATGGGATGCTTCAGTTGAAACTCATCCTTAAACCTGGAGTACCAGGTATTGAGGAGTGCTGCAAGTGGGGCTGAGTCAATTTGCTGATGAATTTGTACAAACGGATCCCCAAGACACGCAAAGTGTCCTATGTAAGAGTTAATGCATCACATCTTCGCATGGAAGATGATCATTTGGCCCATTACTCCATTACTATCCCTCTGAAAGGAAGTTAGAATGAAAAGATCCTGCTTTGTTTCATCACATTAGGATATAGCTTTACATCTGAACACAACATCGGGGCTCACTCCTTAGTCTCACTCTTTGACCTATCTCCAATACCACATAATGATTTATTTTGCAAACATTTATCCATTTCCGTTTTTAAAAACTGCTTGGATTCTGTTCCTCTCCACTGTTCCTTTCATCAATGTATTAGGTATGCCTTTAGATGCCAACTCTATTAACACTGTTTGCAGTTTTTCTCACAGAGATAAAGGATGATGTTTCTTATTGAAAATAATATACTTTATTCATTAATAAAGTGATCCTTATGTGCAAAAGCAGGTACTGAAGGAGTTCTGTACAGTCTTTGTATATAAAGAGAAAACAGACTTTGGGATTTGACATTCCCTGCAGTTGTAGAAGGCAAATGCATTTCTTACTCATTCAAGAGTGTGTTTGAGCACATTGCGGCAGTGCGAGGATCTGATAATGGAACCAATCCTCATTCAAGAAGATCTTTCCCCACTGAGCCTTGGCGGCAGCTGCCCCAAGATTTAGTGCGTCCCTCAGCACGTAGACCTGGGCCTTGGGATGCGCCAGTCTGCAAGACTCAGTCAGGGTCAGCTCCTTGTTCTGGAAGACCGCACAGTTTCAGGCAGACCAAAGAGCGTCTCTCACTGAGTTGATGGACCTCCAGGTGCTGTCGTTGTTTGTCTCAGTGTGCATCCCGGTGAACAGCCCTTAGAACACAGAGTCCCACATCACGGAGTGGATGAACCTCAACACAAACCACTGTGTCTCTCTCTCCACAATATCATTGCAAAGGCGCATTCTAGAAGGAGATGGGTGACAGTCTCTTACACTTTCCCCCCACACCCGTCCCAGCTGCTTTGAGGGCAGTGTGAGGTGATGCATGGGTGGCACGGTGGCTCAGTGTTTGGCACTGCTGCCTCACAGCGCCAGGAACCCGGGTTCAATTCCCACCTCAGGCAAATGTCTGTGTGCATTTTGCACGTTCTCCATGAGTCTGTGTGGGTTGCCTCTGGGTGCTCCAGTTTCCTCCCACAGTCCAAAGATGTGGAGGTCCGGTGAACTGGCCATGCTAAATTGCCCGTGGTGTTAGTGAGGGGTAAATGTAGGAGAATGGGTCAGGGTGCGTTACTCTTTGAAGGATTGATGTGTGGACTTGTTGGGCCAAATGGCCTCTTTTAAACGAATCTAATCTCACAGCCGAGTGACGTCTTGTGCTTGTTGGAATGTTCTGGTGGTGAGGCATTCTGCCAAATGGCGCAGACAGTCTGCTCAGGGAACCACACGACAGGATCCATCTCTCCTTTCCCCACAGGTTCTGTTTGGGGATGTTATGATACACTGCTGGAGAAGATGGGACTGGAACCTGGGGGCTCCTCCCCCAGTGACTGGGTTTAAGAGCTCCTTAAACAAGGATCAGGCATGATGTCAACTAGCATCTTGAACTAACCCCTTCAGACAGATTGTGCCACATCTCCAGCACAGGTGGGATTTGAACCCAATAAAGGATTAGTGGTGCTGGAAGAGCACAGCAGTTCAGGCAGCATCCAACGAGCAGCGAAATCGACGTTTCGGGCAAAAGCCCTTCATCAGGAACCCAGACTAGTAGACCTCGACAGAGGAACACTGTGCAATTCGAGCCGAGCCAATCCTGGCAGTTTTGAAACTGAGTTTTGCTCATCAGTCTGTGATCATTGTAACTGGGAGATGACAGCACAGTACCAGAGTACAGTGAGGGTGCCTGCCCCCAGCTTGTCTCCTCCAAGTGCTTCCATTTCTTCCCTACTTTCTCAGCTTTTCTTTTCTTACTTTAACCCTCCTTCCCATCTGTAGAAGCTCTGACAGCTTCAAGGTATCCAACGTCTGATATAGGTTGGTCACTACTGATGGTGGAGGGGGATGAGGGTGTGTTCCTGGTGGGGAAGGGAGGGGGTGAGAGTGTGTTCCTGGTGGGGCGGGAGAGGGATGAGGGTGTGTTCCTGGTGGGGGGGGGGGGGGGGGGGGGGTGGAGGGGAGTGAATGTGTGTTTCTGGTTGGGGGGAGGGAGGGGGGTGAGAGTGTGTTCCTGGTGGAGAGGGAAGGGGGGTGAGAGTGTGTTCCTGGTGGAGAGGGGAGGGGGGTGAGTGTGTTTTCCTGGTGGGGGAGTGAGGGGGGGGGGGCGGTGATAGTGTGTTCCTGGTGGTGGAGGGAGGAAGGTGAGAGTGTGTTTCTGGTTGGGGGGGAGGGGTGTGAGAATCTGTTCCTGGTGGGAGAGGGAGGGGGGTGAGAGTGTGTTTCTGGTTGGGGGGAGGGAAGGGGGGTGAGAGTGTGTTCCTGGTGGGGAGGGAGGGGGGTGAGTGTGCGTTCCGGTGGGGGGGGGGGGTGGAGGGGAGTGAATGTGTGTTTCTGGTTGGGGGGAGGGAGGGGGGTGAGAGTGTGTTTCTGGTTGGGAGGAGGGAGGGGGTGAGAGTGTGTTCCTAGTTGGGGGGTGTGAAGGGGGGGGTGAGAGTGTGTTCCTGATGGAGAGGGAAGGGGGGTGAGAGTGTGTTCCTGGTGGGGAGGTAGGGGGGTGAGTGTGTTTTCCTGGTGGGGGAGTGAGGGGGGGGGGGGGCGGTGATAGTGTGTTCCTGGTGGTGGAGGGAGGAAGGTGAGAGTGTGTTTATGGTTGGGGGGTAGGGGTGTGAGAATCTGTTCCTGGTGGGAGAGGGAGGGGGGTGAGAGTGTGTTCCTGGTTGGGGAGGGAGAGGGGTGAGAGTGTGTTTCTGGTTGGGGGGAGGGAAGGGGGGTGAGAGTGTGTTTCTGGTGGGGAGGAGGGAGGGGGTGAGAGTGTGTTCTTGGTGGGGGAGGGAGGGCAGTGAGAGTGTGTTCCTGGTGGGGGGGGGAGAGGGGTGAGAGTGTGTTTCTGGTTGGGGGGAGGGAAGGGGGGTGAGAGTGTGTTCCTGGTGGAGAGGGGAGGGGGGTGAGTGTGTTTTCCTGGTGGGGGAGTGAGGGGTGGGGGGGCGGTGATAGTGTGTTCCTGGTGGTGGAGGGAGGAAGGTGAGAGTGTGTTTCTGGTTGGGGGGGAGGGGTGTGAGAATCTGTTCCTGGTGGGAGAGGGAGGGGGGTGAGAGTGTGTTTCTGGTTGGGGGGAGGGAAGGGGGGTGAGAGTGTGTTCCTGGTGGGGAGGGAAGGGGGGTGAGAGTGTGTTCCTGGTGGGGAGGGAAGGGGGGTGAGAGTGTGTTCCTGGTGGAGAGGGGAGGGGGGTGAGTGTGTTTTCCTGGTGGAGGAGTGAGGGGGGGGGGGCGGTGATAGTGTGTTCCTGGTGGTGGAGGGAGGAAGGTGAGAGTGTGTTTCTGGTTGGGGGGGAGGGGTGTGAGAATCTGTTCCTGGTGGGAGAGGGAGGGGGGTGAGAGTGTGTTCCTGGTTGGGGGGAGGGAGGGGGGTGAGAGTGTGTTCCTGGTGGGGAGGGAGGGGGGTGAGTGTGTTTTCTTGGTGGAGGGGGAGGGGTGTGAGAATCTGTTCCTGGTGGGAGAGGGAGGGGGGTGAGAGTGTGTTCCTGGTGGAGGGGGAGGGGGGGTGAGAGTGTGTTCCTGGTGGAGGGGGAGGGGGGGTGAGAGTGTGTTCCTGGTAGGGGAGGGAGGGGGTGAGAGTGTGTTTCTGGTTGGGGGGGAGAAGGGTGAGGGTGTGTTCCTGGTGGAGGGGGAGGGGTGTGAGAATCTGTTCCTGGTGGGAGAGGGAGGGCGGTGAGAGTGTGTTTCTGGTGGGGGAGGGAGGGGGGGTGAGAGTGTGTTCCTGGTGGAGGGGGAGGGGGGTAAGGGTGTGTTCCTAGTGCGGGCGGGAGGGGGGTGAGTGTGTATTTCTGGTGGGGCGGGAGAGGGATGAGGGTGTGTTCCTGGTTGGGGGGGGGGGGTGGAGGGGAGTGAATGTGTGTTTCTGGTTGGGGGGAGGGAGGGGGGTGAGAGTGTGTTTCTGGTTGGGGGGAGGGAGGGGGGTGAGAGTGTGTTCTTGGTGGGGGAGGGAGGGCAGTGAGAGTGTGTTCCTGGTGGAGAGGGAAGGGGGGTGAGAGTGTGTTCCTGGTGGAGAGGGGAGGGGGGTGAGTGTGTTTTCCTGGTGGAGGAGTGAGGGTGGGGGGGGGGGGCGGTGATAGTGTGTTCCTGGTGGTGGAGGGAGGAAGGTGAGAGTGTGTTTCTGGTTGGGGGGGAGGGGTGTGAGAATCTGTTCCTGGTGGGAGAGGGAGGGGGGTGAGAGTGTGTTTCTGGTTGGGGGGAGGGAAGGGGGGTGAGAGTGTGTTCCTGGTGGGGAGGGAAGGGGGGTGAGAGTGTGTTCCTGGTGGGGAGGGAAGGGGGGTGAGAGTGTGTTCCTGGTGGAGAGGGGAGGGGGGTGAGTGTGTTTTCCTGGTGGAGGAGTGAGGGGGGGGGGGGCGGTGATAGTGTGTTCCTGGTGGTGGAGGGAGGAAGGTGAGAGTGTGTTTCTGGTTGGGGGGGAGGGGTGTGAGAATCTGTTCCTGGTGGGAGAGGGAGGGGGGTGAGAGTGTGTTCCTGGTTGGGGGGAGGGAGGGGGGTGAGAGTGTGTTCCTGGTGGGGAGGGAGGGGGGTGAGTGTGTTTTCTTGGTGGAGGGGGAGGGGTGTGAGAATCTGTTCCTGGTGGGAGAGGGAGGGGGGTGAGAGTGTGTTCCTGGTGGGGAGGGAAGGGGGGTGAGAGTGTGTTCCTGGTGGAGGGGGAGGGGGGGTGAGAGTGTGTTCCTGGTGGAGGGGGAGGGGTGTGAGAATCTGTTCCTGGTGGGAGAGGGAGGGGGGTGAGAGTGTGTTCCTGGTGGAGGGGGAGGGGGGGTGAGAGTGTGTTCCTGGTGGAGGGGGAGGGGGGGTGAGAGTGTGTTCCTGGTAGGGGAGGGAGGGGGTGAGAGTGTGTTTCTGGTTGGGGGGGAGAAGGGTGAGGGTGTGTTCCTGGTGGAGGGGGAGGGGTGTGAGAATCTGTTCCTGGTGGGAGAGGGAGGGCGGTGAGAGTGTGTTTCTGGTGGGGGAGGGAGGGGGGGTGAGAGTGTGTTCCTGGTGGAGGGGGAGGGGGGTAAGGGTGTGTTCCTGGTGCGGGCGGGAGGGGGGTGAGTGTGTATTTCTGGTGGGGCGGGAGAGGGATGAGGGTGTGTTCCTGGTTGGGGGGGGGGGCGGGTGGAGGGGAGTGAATGTGTGTTTCTGGTTGGGGGGAGGGAGGGGGGTGAGAGTGTGTTCTTGGTGGGGGAGGGAGGGCAGTGAGAGTGTGTTCCTGGTGGAGAGGGAAGGGGGGTGAGAGTGTGTTCCTGGTGGAGAGGGGAGGGGGGTGAGTGTGTTTTCCTGGTGGAGGAGTGAGGGGGGGGGGGCGGTGATAGTGTGTTCCTGGTGGTGGAGGGAGGAAGGTGAGAGTGTGTTTCTGGTTGGGGGGGAGGGGTGTGAGAATCTTTTCCTGGTGGGAGAGGGAGGGGGGTGAGAGTGTGTTTCTGGTTGGGGGGAGGGAAGGGGGGCGAGAGTGTGTTCCTGGTGGGGAGGGAGGGGGGGTGAGAGTGTGTTTCTGGTTGGGGGGAGGGAAGGGGGGTGAGAGTGTGTTCCTGGTGGGGAGGGAGGGGGGTGAGTGTGCGTTCCCGGTGGGGGGGGGGGTGGAGGGGAGTGAATGTGTGTTTCTGGTTGGGGGGAGGGAGGGGGGTGAGAGTGTGTTTCTGGTTGGGAGGAGGGAGGGGGTGAGAGTGTGTTCCTAGTTGGGGGGTGTGAAGTGGGGGGTGAGAGTGTGTTCCTGATGGAGAGGGAAGGGGGGTGAGAGTGTGTTCCTGGTGGGGAGGTAGGGGGGTGAGTGTGTTTTCCTGGTGGGGGAGTGAGGGGGGGGGGGCGGTGATAGTGTGTTCCTGGTGGTGGAGGGAGGGGGGTGAGAGTGTGTTCCTGGTTGGGGAGGGAGAGGGGTGAGAGTGTGTTTCTGGTTGGGGGGAGGGAAGGGGGGTGAGAGTGTGTTCCTGGTGGGGAGGAGGGAGGGGGTGAGAGTGTGTTCTTGGTGGGGGAGGGAGGGCAGTGAGAGTGTGTTCCTGGTGGGGGAGGGAGAGGGGTGAGAGTGTGTTTCTGGTTGGGGGGAGGGAAGGGGGGTGAGAGTGTGTTCCTGGTGGGGAGGGAGGGGGGTGAGTGTGCGTTCCTGGTGGGGGGGTGGAGGGGAGTGAATGTGTGTTTCTGGTTGGGAGGAGGGAGGGGGTGAGAGTGTTCTTGGTGGGGGAGGGAGGGCAGTGAGAGTGTGTTCCTGGTGGGGGAGGGAGAGGGGTGAGAGTGTGTTCCTAGTTGGGGGTTGTGAAGGGGGGGGTGAGAGTGTGTTCCTGATGGAGAGTGAAGGGGGGTGAGAGTGTGTTCCTGGTGGGGAGGTAGGGGGGTGAGTGTGTTTTCCTGGTGGGGGAGTGAGGGGGGGGGGCGGTGATAGTGTGTTCCTGGTGGTGGAGGGAGGAAGGTGAGAGTGTGTTTATGGTTGGGGGGTAGGGGTGTGAGAATCTGTTCCTGGTGGGAGAGGGAGGGGGGTGAGAGTGTGTTCCTGGTTGGGGGGAGGGAAGGGGGGTGAGAGTGTGTTCCTGGTGGGGAGGGAAGGGGGGTGAGAGTGTGTTCCTGGTGGGGAGGGAAGGGGGGTGAGAGTGTGCTCTTGGTGGGGAGGGAGGGGGGTGAGTGTGTTTTCTTGGTGGAGGGGGAGGGGTGTGAGAATCTGTTCCTGGTGGGAGAGGGAGGGGGGTGAGAGTGTGTTCCTGGTGGAGGGGGAGGGGGGGTGAGAGTGTGTTCCTGGTGGAGGGGGAGGGGGGGTGAGAGTGTGTTCCTGGTAGGGGAGGGAGGGGGTGAGAGTGTGTTTCTGGTTGGGGGGGAGAAGGGTGAGGGTGTGTTCCTGGTGGAGGGGGAGGGGTGTGAGAATCTGTTCCTGGTGGGAGAGGGAGGGCGGTGAGAGTGTGTTTCTGGTGGGGGAGGGAGGGGGGGTGAGAGTGTGTTCCTGGTGGAGGGGGAGGGGGGTAAGGGTGTGTTCCTGGTGCGGGCGGGAGGGGGGTGAGTGTGTATTTCTGGTGGGGGAGGGAGGGTGGTAAGAATGTGTTCCTGGGGTGTGGGGACGGGGGGAAGGGATATGGATGTTATTCTGGTCGGGGTTGATGAGTGTGTGTTTCCATCGGGGGAGGGGGTGGTGGTAAGTTTTGGCTCAGGACCCGGTGTGGGACTCCGGCAGCAGCGGCTGCTTTGCCAGGATTGGCCAGGCACGTTCTCCTGGCATTGGCAAGGGCGGTACAGAGAATTTGGCGCAGTGCCGAGCTGTTTCGGGACTCAAGGCTGGGCAACTGCTTCCTGCTGGTGTTAGTCTCAGTGTCGCGATGGAAGAGGCTGGGTCCAGGCACTTAACAAGGATGTCATGTTGAATTTTAACTTAATTCTTTGTTTCTACTTTATCCCTAAGATTCTATCTATAAGATGGCGCCGGGAATGGCAACTTTGTTCACTTTTCATTGTACTCTGGTCTCCTTGTACTTGAGTACATGTGACAATAATGAGTACTGAACATCCCCACTGGAGATATGCCTTACCTCCCCATTAAGACTGATTCATTCTGGCCACCTTGTTGAAAGGAGTCCACACTGAGTAGCTCAAGGGCCTTGTTGTTGCAAGCACTTTGAATGTGAAAATCAGTGTTCTCCAGCATATTGTACATCAGAACTTGATTTCCACTCTTGAAGGAAACAAGGGGAAGGTAAAGTCTCCATGGTCTTACCAGGCCATAGGACTGCTATCTCATTAGAGATGGCTGGTGGTGCTTTAACCTGAGGGTCACCATGCCTCAGGTAAAGGGAGAAGGAGAGTCTTTCATGGTTACATCAGCTGGTGCGGGAATTGAGCCCAATACTTTCGCGTCACAAACCAGCCATCCAACCATCTAACTCCTCACATGGAGAAGGGAGTCAATGTTTACTGAGCAAAGGTGGACCTATAGCAATAATCAGACCAGGGACTGAAGACTTATTCCTGCTCCTACTTCATGTATACAGTCATCGAATCACACAGCACGGAAATAGACCCTTCGGCCCAACCAGTCCATGCTGACCACAATCCCAAACTCAACTAGTCCCGATTTGGAGATGCTGGCATTGGACTGGGGTGTACAAAGTTAAAAATCACAAAACACCAGGTTATGGTCCAACAGGTTTATTTGGAAGCACTAGCTTTCGGAGCGCTGCTCCTTCATCAAGTGGTTGTAGACCTTATACTCCACAATCACCTTATGAAGGAGCAGCGCTCCGAAAGCTAGTGCCTCAAATTAAACCTGTTGGACTATAAACTGGTGTTGTGTGATTTTTAACTTTAAACTGGTTCCACCTGCCTGCACTTGGCCCATATCCTTCCAAACCTTTCCTATTCATGTACTTATCCAAATGTCTTTCCAACATTGTAACTGTACTCACGTCCACCACTTCCTCTGGAAGCTCATTGCATGCAACAACCATTCTCTGTGTAAAAAAGTTTCCTGTGTGTTTTTTAAAAACTTTTTCTCCTCTCACTTTAAAAATATGCCCCCGGTCTTGAAATTCCTCACCTCAGGAAAAAGACAGCTGTCGTTCACTTTACCTCGACCTTACATGATTTCATAAGCCTCTATGAGGTCACCCTTCAACTCCTCCACTCCAGTGAAAAATGTTCCAGTCTATCCAGCCTCTCCCTGTAACTCAAACTCTCCATCCTTGGCAAAATCCTGGCAACACATGAACCATTCTCTGCGTAAACAAATAGCCTCCCATCTTTTATAAATCTTTCTTCTCTCACCTTAAAAATACACCCCCAAGTGTTGAAATCCCCTACTCTCGGGAAAAGACACCCACCATTCACCTTATCTAGACCCCTCATAATTTTATAAACCCTTATAAGGTCACCCCTCAACCTCCTCCACTCCAGTGAGAACAGTTCCAGTCTATTCAGCCTCTCCTTATAATTAAAACCCTCCATTCCTAGCGACATTCTGGCAAATCTCTTCTGAGTCCTCTCCAGCTTAATAATACCCTTCCTACAACAGTGCGACCAGAACTGGACACAGTGTTCCAGAAGAGGCCTCACCAATGTCCTGTACAACCTCAACACAGGAATGTAGAATGAATAATTGGAGCTGTTTCTAGGTCAGTAGAGGTAAAGGATTTATTATAACATATTATGATGTTTGGCAGTCACAAAAACAGTTGGCTGTGTCAGGCTGTCCTCTCTATTATCGCAAACCGTCTCTACCTTGCCACTAGCCCTTGGATTTTTCAGGCCCCAGGAAAGGGGACCCCTTTATGTAGGACAGGGTTTGTCATAAATACAACAGCAACTTACTTTTGTCAATAGCTCAAATCAATCTGTTCAGTGAAATCAGACCATCCCTCTGGAGCATGTGGGCCTCTTGGCTCAGAGATATGTACACTACCATTGCCACTGTGTCCAGTTCTGGTCCCCCTGTTAAAGGATGGATATTATTAAATCAGAGAGGGTTCGGAAAAGGTTTACCAGGATGTTGCAGGAATGGAGGGTTTGAGTTATAACGATAGGCTGGGACTGTTTTCACTGCAGCGTAGCAGGTTGAGAGGTGACCTTATAGAGATTTATAAAATAATGAGGGGTATAGATAAGGTGGATGGCGGGCATCTTTTCTCTAGGGTGGGGGATTTCAAGACTGGGGGGCACATTTTTAAGGTGAGAGGAGAAAGACTTTAAAAAGTCAAGGGGCCATTTGTTTAAACAGAGAGTGGATTCATGAGTGGAATGAACTTCCACAGGAAGTAGTAGATATGGGTTCAGTTACAAAGTGTAAAAGACATTTGGACAAACACATGAATAAGAAATGTTTGGAGGGATAGGGCCAAGTGCGGGCAACTGGGACTAGTTTAGTTTGGGATTATGGTTGGCATGGTCTGGTTGGACCGAAGGATCTGTTTCTGTGCTGTAAGACTCAATGACTCTATGATTCTCCAGAGCACAGCCAAAGCCCTCATTCTCATTCCTGTATGGGATCTGCCTGCATTCAGACAAAGCGTTGCATTTGGCAACTTAACCGCAATTTGTGGGACTATAACAGACTGTCAGGACAGATGGAGCTTGAACTTGGCCTTCCTGGCCCAGAGGTGGAACACTACCTCTGAGCTCTAAGATGTCATTTATAGTAAATGATTCTCAGGGTACCTCACAGGAGGATTGTTACAAAAGGTAACAAAAGGCTTGGTGAAGGGGGCAGATTTTACAGAATCTCTTAAGGGAGGAGTGAGAGGTGGAGAGGTTTAGGGTCGGAATTTCAGAAAGTACAGGCTCAGTGGCAGAGACAGCCAGGTCATGATCATTTGGCAGGGAGTCCCAGACACATAAGAGATAAGCACACTGTAAAGACCCACTGAATGGGTGTTGCAAAGTACATGAATGCACCAAATAGAATGAAGTCATGCTGAATGTATCTTTGCAGCTTGACATTCTTTGGCTATGAACACATGGGAGCTCATCCCATAATCCAAACATCCCATTCATTCCTCAAGACTCCCTGCTGAAAGCAACAAATCCCAGTAACGTTGCTGACAATGTCAGTCACGATGCCAATTATTGCTCTTAGAAAGTTAATGGTGCAATTTTTCCCACTAATCTGTATCCTCCCGCAGTTGCTGAAGGCAATGATGCTTCTGAATGTTCCCATAGTCCAAACTTGCGCAGGTTAGGTGGATTGGTCATGACAAATGCACGGTTGCAGGCATGGGTAGAGCGTGGGTCTAAGTGGGGTGATCTTCAGAGGGGTCGGTGTGGACACAATAGGCTGAACGGCCTGCTTCCCCACTCTAGGGGTTCTATGATTCTATGAATCAGAACTGAACAGAGCTAGAATAGTCAGACTGTCCCTCTGTGTGAGAGGCAGGACGGACTATGGGATATTGGATGACTGAATGATATTATAAATGACCAACTCCAGGAAATGGGAACACTGCAGAAGGACATGGACAGGCTAGATGGACTACAATTTGGGCAAATGTGAGGCAATACATTTTGAATAGAGGCATAGATTATTTTCCAAATGGGGAAAGGCTTTAGAAATCTGGATTAGGAATTAGGACTCCAGGTTCCGGATTCCCTTCAGGTTAACATGCAGGTTCAGTTGGCAGTTAGGTGGGCAAATGCAATGTTAGCATTCGTTTCAAGATGGCTGGAGTACAAGAGCAGGAAATAAATGGCTAGGAAAGTTGGGATCTTTTCCTGATGTCCCAGTCAAAGCTTTTCTCTCAATCAATATTGCAAAAACAGGTCATTGTGGAAACTCACTGTGCACAAATAAATGCTTAGTTTCTACATTAGTGAACGTACTCCAGAAGTACTTCATTGACTGTACAACACTTTGGGACATCCCGGATTCACAAAAGTGCTGCAACTTGTTCTCTCCTTAACCTTGTCTGCTTCTACAAGAACAATCTCTAGTCTCCAGACCATATGAGCCATTGGGAAAACTCCATATTCAATGTTGCGTTAATGATAATCGACCACTCTCTTTGAGGATGTGCTCCATGTTTATTTGAAACAGAAAAACACAGGGGGAAAGAGCAGGGAGTGGGTCTATCAAAGAACTAGCACTGGCAGGATCACAGCATGATACAATCCCTACAGTGTAGAAGCAGGCCATTCCACCCATTGAGTCCATTCTGACCCTCTGAAGAACAGATTGGCTGAATGGACTTTCCTGCTCTATGATGCTACAATGGGCTGCATACTAACTCCCAGAATTGGAAAGACTAGATTTGGGACAAGGTTAAAACTAAAAAACTTTAGAACATAGACATGAACTGTCACCAAATAATGCACTGCTGGTTTCATTGGTGATAGCATTGGTCACTTACACAAGGTTAGAAATCTTCCTCATGATCTATCACACCCTTTGTCCCCCTACTAGACTTACCTGGTGTTAAAGAACAGATTGGTCGTACCCTGCAGGATTCAAGACCAACCTCAAGCTACCCACACTCAGAGCAGCAATGCCCTTCATCCTCTCTCCTCAAACTCTGCTCCCCTCCTTGCTGGATGATGGAAACTACAGTAGCCCCAAATGGCCACGCTGCATTTTCTGTGTATTACACTCACCCAATCCTCAACAGCCCCCAGCTCACCCCTTCCCATTCACTTCTATTCTCTTGGGAAACCTTCAATACCAATGACTCCATACAGAGCTGATTGAATGGCTTTCTGCACTCCCATCACATGGTTCTCCTTAAACAAAGGGCCCCTGGAGACCAAGCATTCTTTGGTTATATTGAAGTGTGCAATGATGTTCCCACAACGTGGCTTGAAAGAAAATCAACCGTTATAGGATGTGGTCGCATTGAGTAGGCTTGTAAAAGGGAGTCTGGTGCCTTCCTTTTCCTAGTAACCTCCTGATCTGCACCATCTGCTCCAGCCCCATTTTCCATCTGAACGATGTGCATGTTTCCAAGCCGACCGGTAAGAGTTCCTCATTGGACTGTGCTGCTTGTGGTTGGGCCACAGAACCACAGGGACCGGGGCCACTCCAGGCTTTCAGTCACACAGTCTGGGCATTGGTTCGTCTCCCGTGACCCTGACATGACCCTCGGTGAAGACTGGTGGGGAATTGCTGGGTCACATGATATTGCTTTGTGCATTGTTTTAACAGGAACACAAAGACACTTAAATCAAACATTGGAGGCTCCATCAGATTAACAGGCAATGGAATTTCACACAGATGTTCGAAGTGTTCATTAAACTCGCTTTGGCTCGGTGGTAGAGCTTTTGTCTGAGCATCGGAATTTTGTGGGTTCAAGTCCCATGGAGATCTAAGCACATAATATATATCAGTAAAATACAGAGGCATATGGAGCCAGGACTAGACAGCCACACAATCTGTCTTTCCAGTGTGATTTGTTAAACCAAGAACATTACTGCATGTCACCTCAGGTAGATGAGAAATGTCTAACTAGTCAGAGAATAGCCATGATGGGGGAGGTGCTGGTGTTGGACCTGGTTGGACAAGGTCAGAAGTCACATGACACAAGGTTATAGTCCCAAGTCCAATAAACCTATTGGACTATAATCTGGTGTTGTGTGACTTCTAACCTTGTCAGAGAAGTAGAGATGTTGTTCTGACCTACACAGCAACAGGAGAGAGGGGAAAAGTCATTTAATTGTTTGAGTCCAATTCATCATTATTCGATAACATCCTGATAGATCTACAATCTAGGAGAAAGTGAGGATTGCAGATGCTGGAGATTAGAGTCGAGAGTGCAGTGCTGGAGAAGCACAGCAGGTCAGGCAGCATCCGAGGAGCAGGAAAATCAACCTTTCAGGCATAAGCCCTTCATCAGGAATCTCTGGGAGAGTGTAGCCCTGAGCTGTGACAGGGCTGACTGTAGGGAGAGAGTAGGTGGTGGCACATGGCTGTGAATGTAGAGTGGAGGATCCAGGAGAACTGTTTCTGGAGGTCTTGGATTTGTAATAGGTCCTGATTGTCCTGTTTATGTCCAAATTGTGCTGGTTTGAATGTAGTCCGGAGTCCATGCAGGATCAGTTAGTTCCATAGGCAGGTGGTGAGGAAGGAAATGTGACTGTGGTAGCAAGTCTGCTTCAGGACGTGGCTAAAGAGCTTCAGGGCAGAGGAGATGACGTGGGTGTGCAGTCACTCCTGATGAAGGGCTTATGCCCAGGACGTCAACTCTCCTGCTCCTTGAATGCTGCCTGACCTGCTGAGATTTTCCAGATCTACAACCTAACCTCATACACTCATTCTTTCCCCATATCCTGTAATGAGTTTGGTTAACAACACCCATCAATCTCAGATTTAAAATTGATGCTGAATCTAGCATCCACTGTCATTTGGAATCAAGAGTGTGGTGCTGGAAAAGCATCGCAGGTCAGGCAGCTTCCAAGGAGCAGGAAAATCGACATTTCGGGCAAAAGCCCTTCTTCAGGAATCATTGGAAAACCATTCAGGATCATATGCGGTTCAGTCAAGTCACTCCTCACTCTCCTGGTTCGCTAATGTCCTTTAGGGAAGGAAATCTGCTATCCTTACCTGGTCTGGCCTACATGTGACTCCAGACCCACACAAATGTGGTTAACTCTTAACTTTTCTCTGGGCAATTAGGGATGGGCAATAAATGCTGACTGAGTTAAAGACACTAACGTCCCATGAATGAATAAAAAACAACTCCAGTGGAAACTAACCCAGTCTGTCCAACTTTTCCTCAAAAGACAGTGTACTCATTCCAGACTTCAATCAAATGAAGCTGCTTTCAAACATTTCCATCCCCCCCTTAAGCAAAGATACCAGGACTACACACAGCAGTGGCCTCACCAATGTCTGGTATACCAAAACATGACATCCTGAACTCTTACACCAAAAACAGAAATTGCTGGAAAATCTCAGCAGGTCTGGCAGTACCTGTGGAGAGAAATCAGAGGAAGGGTGACTGGACTCAAAACATGAACTCTGATTTCTCGCCACAGATGCTGCCGGACCTACTGAGCTTTTCCAGCAATTTCTGTTTTTGTTTCTGATTTAGAGCATCCTCAGTTCTTTTGGGTTTTTTTCCTTACTCTTAGGTTCAATTTTGTCTGTTATAACGTATAGATTTAAACATATTGAATTATAACATATTGAATTATAATGCATATAATTATAATGTATAGAATTATAATGTATATAATTTCACTGACTTTCTTATTTACTCTCTGTACCTGCATACTTATATTTTGTGACCATTTTATAGCAGAACATCTAGATCCCTCTACAGCTTGGGATTCTTGCAGTCACTCTCTGTTTAAATAATACTCTGCTTTTTAAAACATTCTTCCCACCAAAGTGAACAATGTCACTTTTTCCCACATTGTATTCACTCAACCTATCTATAAATGTTTATGGACTCTTTATATCCTCTTCACAATATTCATCTTTATTCATCTGCAAATCTAGCCACCATATTCATAGAAATTCACAGAATCCCTACAATGTGGAAACAGGCTATTTGTCTCCCTCGTCGAATAAAACTCTGTGGGAAGCTCGGGAAGTAATTGCTGGGCCTTTTGCTGAGATATTTGTATCATCGATAGTCACAGGTGAGGCGCTGGAAGACTGGAGGTTGGCTAACGTTGTGCCACTGTTTGCGAAAGGTGGTAAAGACAAGCCAGGGAACTTATAGACCAGTGAGCCTGATATCGATGCTGGGCATGTTGTTGGAGGGAATCCTGAGGAACAGGATTTACATGTATTTGGAAAGGCAAGGACTGATTAGGAATAGTCAGCAAGGCTTTGTGCGTGGGAAATCATATCTCACGAACTTGATTAAGTTTGTTGAAGAAGTAACAAAGAGGATTGATGAGGGCAGACTGGTAGGCATGATCTATTTGGACTTCAGTAAGGTGTTTGAATAAGACCCATGGGAGACTGGTTAGCAAGGTTAGATCTCATGAAATACAGCCATGTGGGATACAGAACTGGTTCAAAGGTAGAAGACAAAACGTGGTGATGGAGCTTTTCAGACTGGAGGCCTGTGACCAGTGGTGTGCCACAAGGATTGGTGCTGGGTCCCCTGCTTTTCGTCATTTATATAAATGATTTGGTTGTGAACATAGGAGGTATAGTTAGTAAGTTTGCTGATGACACCAAAATTGGAGACATCGTGGACAGCGAAGAAGGTTACCTCAGAGTACAACACTGAACAAAGAGACCTTGGAGTGCTGGTACATAGTTCCTTGAAAGTAGAGTCGCATGTAGATAGGATAGTGAAAAAGGCGTTTGGTATGCTTTCTTTTATTGGTTGAAGCACTGAGTATAGGTGCTGGGAGGTCATGTTGCGGCTGTACAGGTCATTGGTTAAGCCACTTTTGGAAGCTTGTATATAATTCTGATCTTCTTCCTATTAGAAGGATGCTGTGAAACTTGAAAGGGTTCAGAAAAGATTAACAAGGATGTTGGCAGGGTTGGAGGATTTGAGTTATAGGGTGAGACTGAACAGGCTCGGGCTGTTTTCCCTGGAGCATCGGAAGCTGAGGGTGGGGCGTGACCTTATAGAGGTTTATAAAATCATGAGGGGCATGGATAGGATAAATAGACAAAGTCCATTCCCTGGGGTGGGGGAGTCCAGAACTAGAGGGCATAGGTTTAGGGTGAGAGGGGAAAGATATCAAAGAGAGCTAAGGGGCAACATTTTCACACAGAGGGTGGGTGTGTGTATGGAATGAGCTGCCAGAGGAAGTGGTGGAGGCTGGTACAACTGCAATATTTAAAAGGTATCTGGATGGATATATGAATAGGAAGGGTTTGGAGGGATATGGGCCGGGTGCTGGAAAATAGGTCTAGATTAGGTTGGGATATCTGGTCAGCGTGGACGAGTTGGACCGAAGGGTCTGTTTCTGTACTGTACATCACTAAGTCATGGATAGAAACAGTAAAAAGCTGAGGCTCCATCATTGATCTTTGCAAGACCTGGCTCCTCATATCTTGCCAAATTAAAGTGGCTGAGCTTTTGCCAAACACCAATGTTGACCTCAGAGTTACTGGCATCACTTTTGCCTTCAAGTAGGTTGAACATTTCTACCAAGCATTTGGGGACATATTCCAGACTGACATTGAGATGCAGTACTGAGGGAGCACTATGCAGTCAGGTCAGATGTTAAACCCGTTGTCCCATTTGTAAGGATCTTGTGATACTCTTTGAAGAACAATATCACTCGCAGAACATTTATCTCTTAATAAACACCTTCATAAACTTATTATTTGCTCATTTACCCCATTGTGTGCAGGACCTTTTTGTTTCCAAATCGGTTGCTAAATCCTCTCCCAAAACAATAGTGAACTGCACCTCAGAGGCAGCTGAGTGACTGCGAAATGATTTGGGATGTTTTGAGTGAGGTGAACTACACTATAAATAAATTTACTTGTTTCATCTTGTCCCCACAAGGAAACACAGGAAGTAAGTTGCAGAAGTCTAGCAAAATTAAATTTGGCTGCTTTTTCTATCAAACTAGTCAAATCCAGCTAATCTTAAGACTTATTTATATCCTTTCTATTCTAGGTTGCCTCTAAGCAAGGTATTACTGAAATAGAGGAGGTGACAGTGGAGGGAGGGGGTTTAGGATGGGGAGGATAGTATGGATTAAAGTCTATCAAGTTTGATGGATTTCAGTGAGAGTTTATCCAAAACGATGCTACTATTTCTGTTTGGATAAGATTGTCTTAAAGGTTATAAAATGGTAACATGACACACAGGAAAAAAAGGAAATAATTGGACTTGGACAGAGTAAGTGAAAACATTCAGTCAACAGGTCAGATTTGATTTCCATAAAAGCCTTGAAGTCCAGTGGACGTCATTGCATTCTCTCACACATTCTGTTTATATCTCCAGCTCATTGCCTACTCATGCAAGTGCCACATGATGGTGCTGTGAAGTAGCAGAGAATGACGGTGAACATTAAGTAACTGAGAGTCTACGACCAGCAATATGAAAAGAAAAGCAAAGAGATATAGTGCTTCGAGCTAGGAAGGTGGGTGAACTGTGACAAAGTGACAGCTTGAACAAGTAATGCAGTGACTTGATCTTGGTTCAAACCTGACCATTATACCTGGGCAAGTTAAATTCAACTTAAATAAAGCTGGATTAAACACTTATATCCCCAGAGCTACAGGATTTCTGAGACAATCAATCTGGTTCACCAACTCTGGTTGCATATGACTCCAGACTCGTAGCAACACGGTTGACTCTTATCTTCCCTCTGAACTGGCCAATTGAAACAAGTGGTAACTTAGGGGCAATGGGGCTCAGTTAGCTCAGTTGGTAAGACTGCTAGTTTGTGATGCAGGCAACTGCCAACACTGCGGGTCAAATTCCCACACCAGCTGAGGTTTCTGTGAAGGACTCAGCTTCTCAACTTCTCCCCTTGTCTGAGTGTGGTGATCTTCAGGTTAAACCACCACCAGCCATCTCTACCTAATGAGAGAGCAACCCTGTGGTCCAGTCAGCTTTACTTTATCTTGGGGCCCGAAATGTCGATTCTCCTGCTCCTTGGACGCTGCCTGACCTGCTGCGCTTTTCCAGCAACACATTTTCAGCTCTGATCTCCAGCATCTGCAGTCCTCAATTTCTCCTAACAGTTAGTAGAAGGGCAATAAATATTGGCCATCACCTGTGGCAGCCATGTCTTGAAATTTTCACATTGAAAATGCGAGTTATGACAACTGCAAAAACATCAAGAGAACCCTATAGCCTGATTATCTAGACAAATGACTTTGGAACTAATCCTACCTAACATTGACCTCCATAATCCCCTCCATGGATCCACATCATTCAACACTGACTCCAAACCTCTATATATCTCAACAGTGTTAACAATTCTTTCATTTGACTTGCATGTTTCTTCAAAATACCCTCCCTAAAAAAAGTCTTCACCTTCCTATCCTCCAGGAAAGATTTCCTAACATTCATCAGTTCACCTAATCTTGAGTCATGGCACAGCCTCCATTCTCCATTTTACTGTTTTGTCAGACAACTTGGGATCCCTTGTATGTTAAGGATGTTATGGATTGTCACTGAGCTATGTAACTGAGCGAGATTCCAAGTTCAGGGTCAATGCTAGGCCGTATTTCATTTAGCAAAGATCCATCAGCTCTTGATGTGGTTAAAATCTCAAACTCTGGCGTCATTGGTATGTTTCAAGGATTATTTCTGAACCCACATGTATCCATCTGGTTTAAAACATTAGAGATTTTATTTTTCACAAATAACAATAACCTGAGGGGAAGATAAGGCAATATTAAAGCGTGACATGGTAGTTCAGTGGTTAGCATTGCTGCCTCATAGCACCAGGACCCTGGGTTCAATCTCACTCTCAAGTGACCATTTGTGTGGGGTTTGCACATTCTCCCTGTGTCTGCATGTGTTTCCCCTGGATGCTCCGATTTCCTCCCGCAGTCCAAGATGTGCAGGTTAGGTGGATTGGTCATGCTACGGTGTCCTGGGATATAAGGCTAGGTGGATTAGCCAGGGAAATGCTGTGTTGTGGGAGTGGGTTGCTCTTTAGAGAGTTGGTGTGCATTCAATGGGCCAAATGGCCTACTTCCACACTGTAGGGATTCAGTCAAAGCAAATAATATCAGATAACATTAATTATTTTTAAATATAATTGCTGGGCAAGTTTCTACACACGGATTTGAACCACAATGCAAAGAATCTTTGAAGTGGTGAAGTCAAACATGTGATCTGCAGCTAGATACCTTTAGTGACATGGCAGATGTGTGGAAGGAGGCCATTTAGTCCATTATGTGTATACTGCCTGTCCAAATGAGTGTACGACTTAGTGTTATGCTCCTGCCTGACCCCATCTCCCTACACATGGTTTCTATTCACAGAATCCTCTTAAGTCCTCTTGAATGCTTCAAGCTAACCTGCCTTCACGATATTTCCGGGCAATACATTCCAGAGCCAAACTATTAACTGTGTGAAAAAATTTTTCTCACATCACGTTTACTACTTTCGTAAATCACTTTAAATCTGTGTCCTCTCGTTCTTGATCCTTTTACGAGCGGGAACACTTTCTCCATACCCAGACTCTTCACGATTCCTATTAAATCTCCTCTGAGCCTTCTCTCCTCCAATAGAAAACAGTCTGAATGTCTCCAGTCTATCCTCCTAGATGGCCTTTCTTATCCCAGGAACCATAGTCAGACTGTTTGAGGGATGATTGGAGGTGAAGGTTAATGATTGGTAAAATGCCATGACTTCTCTTGGTTCACTATTGACTCTGAATATGTGGCCAATATCAATGCGTTCTGTGTAAGGACAATGTCTGATTGTTTTAACACTGGGTGGTCTCTTGAGGTGATTAGCAGGGTCTCACCTACCAGATATAGAGACAGACAAGAGTCCTGTATTGCCTCCTTTATCATCAAGAAGTAAAGCATTTTTAAAAAACCCTTTTAAACTTTAAGGTAAATGTACTGGAGCTCCATTTTGAAATCTATAAGACCAGTTGGACTAAAATGTCTCAGTTCATCTTTTTATTGATTTGTTCCTTCTGAGCAGGCAGTTGAGAGACCAAAATTGGGCCTTTTGCCAAGATCAGGACCCCATTGTGCAGAGACATTGCCTACGTATTCGTGGGTCATGGACGCCGCTGGCTGGGCCAGCGTTTATTGCCCATCTCTAGTTGCCCCTTGGGAAGGTGGTGGTGAGTTGCCATCTTGAACTTCTGCAGCCCATTTGCTGTGGATAGACTCACAGTGTAGATTACAATAAAACAAAGATCACGGTGGCTCAGTGGTTAGCACTGCTGCCTCACAACACTAGGGACCCGGGTTCGATCCCAGCTTCAGGTGACTGTCTGTGTGGGGTTTGCACATTCTCCCCGTGTCTGCGTGGGTTTCCTCCCACAGCCCAAAGATGTGCAGGCCAGGTGTATTGGCCGTGCTAAGTTGTCCATAGTATTCAGGGATGTGTAGGTTAGGTGCATTAGTCAGGGTTAATAGCGTAGGGGAATGAGCCTGGGTGGCTTACTCTTCAGAGTGCCGGTATGGACCTGTTGGCCCGAATGGCCTGTTTCAAAACTGTTGGGATTCTATGATATTTCTGTACAGTGTGGAAGCAGGCCATTCATACCATCAAGTCCACACAACCCTCTGAAAAGCATCCGAACCAGACCCACCCCATTTTCGTAACCCTGCATTTTCCATAGCTAATCCAGCTAACCTGCACATCTTTGGATTGTGGGAGGAAACTGGAGCACCCAGAGGAAACCCATGCAGACACAGGGAGAATGTGCAAACTTCACACAGACAGTCACCCCAGGGTGGAATCGAATCCAGGACCCTGGCACTGTGAGGCAGCAGTGCCAACCACTGAGCCACTGTGCTGTCACTCTTGCTTCACTCCCGACCACTCCCGGCTCCCGGTCAAACGGCACGGCATGATGTTGCTTTTGTTGGAGGTGTTGAGGAGTGGTGCTGAAATTGGAGTTCAGGCTGGTATGGAGAGGATGGCTAACAGCTAGACAAACATTACACAATATAATATGGATTTGATTAATGTCGTTCTGAAAGCAAAAATAACTGATCGAGTGGAATGTCAATGGTGGTCAGCTGCGCTGGTAGGCGAAGACCATGTTGTCAAAGAGCTAAGTATGGAGTATTTCAATGGGTCACCTCTTAATGAATTGAGATTTGACCTATGTCTGTACGTTTTAATGAAACAAGCAAAAGGGAATATCTCTATCTCTGTTTTGTGGGTGCCCCCAGGGGTCACTGTGACCGGAGAGCAGCCACAGCAGCTTGTACTGATATAAACACACAATCACAGAATTGTTACAGTCCATTTAGCCCACCGTATCTGCACTGGTTCTGCAAATGTGCCTCTCTCTGGGCATCATTCACCCACCTTTTCCCGGTAACCTTGAACATTCTGCCTTTTCTAGGAGCTGATTCTCGTCAGCTCTAATGATGAGCCATCCAAGCTCGAAACGCTAGCTTTCTCTCTCTCCCTGGATACAGTCTAACTCACTGTGATTTCCAGCATTTGTTGCTTTCAGTCCATTCTCCCTTTTCTGTATAATTTGAGTGCTTTGATTGAACGTGTCTCCACCACCCTCTCGGTTGATGTGTTCCAGACCTGAACCATTCTCTGCATGAAAAGCCTCTCTTTGTGTTGTTTTGATTCGATTCCCGACAATGTGGAAACAGACCCTTCGGCCCAACAAGTCCACACCGACCCTCCGGAGAGTAACTCACCCAGACCCATCTCCCTCTGACTAATACACCTAACACTACGGGCAATTTAGCATGGCCAATTCACCTGAGCTGCACATCTTTGGACTGTGGGAGGAAACTGGAGCACCCGGAGGAAACCCACACAGACACAGGGAGAATGTGCAAACTCCACACAGACAGTCGCCCAAGGCTGGAATTGAACCTGGGACCCTGGTGCTGTGAGGCAGCAGTGCTAACCACTGTGCCACTGTACCACCCAGCCCGCTTTGCTTACCAACTGTTTTAATCTGTGGTCTTCTTCTTTATTCTTTGACTAAATGCCCCGGAATCCTCCTTCCCAAACCCTCACGATTTGAATACCTGTATCGAATTTCCTCACAGCTTCCTTTTATGTTGTGATCTCGTTAGATTTTCTTAAAATGACCCTGTAGAGTGTCAACCCTTCAGGATTGCCCTCAAGTTTCTCGGAATTAATATCTCAAAGAGTTATAGAGTCATTATGCACCAAAGGAGGCCATTTGGCCCCTCAGTCCATGTTGGTTCCTCATACAGGTAAATCCAGTTGGTTGTGATCCCAGCTGTTGCTATTACTGTACAAGTCAGATCCCAGACAAGTTCCTGGCTTGATAGATCACATTTTGATCTGCTTTGCTTTTAACAAAATGGTGTCTCATTGAAATGTAAGCACGCAGTGGCTTTGCTTTAATAATAAGAAATTTATCAACATAACAAAAATGAAGACAAAAATAGAATAATCCAAACTGTTGTAAGTGTTTATCTGATTCACTAATGTCCGTCAGGAAAAGGAAATCTGCCATCTTTCCCTGGTCTGGCCTGCAAGAGAGTCCAGCAATGGGATTGACTCCGAACTGCCCTCTGACCAATTGGGGTGGGCATTAAATATGACAGCCACAGCCTGTGAACAGAACAAAATTTAAATGCCCTAGCTGCCTGCTGGGATTTGAACTAATAACACTCCATTGTAGGGCAAGGGCTTGTAAAATACGAACCAGAAAGTGCTGGAGAAACGCAGCAAGTTTGAAAGCACGTGGATTGAGAGAAACAGAATGAACATTTCTAGACTAGTAAAACTCTCCTGCAGTGTTCCTCCAGATTTTTAGTCCAATATAATAGCAAATATGCTTTCAGAAATCCATTCCTTAAGTGAAAGATTTTAAACATCTCTGAATGTTACAATGGAGTGCGAATTCTTTGCATCTTTCCCCAGTAAAACCCTAGAGTCATAGAGTCATACAGCACAGAAACAGGCCATTCGGTCCAACCAGTCCGTGCTGACCATGATCCCAAATTAGTCTAGTCCCACCTGCCTGCTCCTGGCCTGTATCCCTCCAAACCTTTCCTATTCATGTGCTTAGCTAAATGTCTTTTAAATGTTGTAACTGTACATGGATCCACCTCATCCTCTGGAAATTCATTCCACACATGAACCACTAGAGTTTTAACCAAGGTTGGTGAGGATGTGGAATAACTGTATGAACTGCTCATTCTAACTCACTGGATGTGCTGCCACACTGCAATAATAGACAGCAGAATGGTCAGGGAAGTGTGAAGCAATGCACTTAGCCCAGAGGTGATGGGGAAAGGCAATGTTGACTTAAGGATGTTGTTCAGAGGTATATGCAGGGATGACGGACCTGGCTATAGTGAGGCTGTGCATGTACATTGATCCACAAAGACAGTAGGATGCATCAAGAGAGTGGTTCAAGGAGTATATAGGGTCTTGGGACTTCATAATTTGAAGCACTGAGTGCAAAAGCAGGGAAGCTGAATTTGGTTAGGCTCTGAACAGAGAACTATGTCCAGCACATTCAGAAGGATGTGAGTGTCCAGGAGATCGTTCAGGAGGGATTTATCTAAATGATTCCAGGATCATAGTTATGAGGTTAAGTCAGAAAAGCTGGGAATATTCTCCTTGCGGGAAAGGAGGTTCAGTGGAAATTTGATAAGAGACGGGGAAAATCTGTTCCCATTAGTGCACAGAGTCTAAGGACATGTAGATGTAAGGGTGGCATGGTGGCTCAGTGGTGCCTCACAGCATCAGCGACAAGGGTTCGATTCCACCCTCTGGTGACTGTCTGTGTGGAGTTTGTACATTCTCCCCGTGTCTGTGTGGAGTTTTGTACATTCTCCCCGTGTCTGTGTGGAGTTTTGTACATTCTCCCCGTGTCTGTGTGGAGTTTGCATTGCAGACACAAGGAGAAGTACAAACTCCACACAGAAAGTGGGTTTGCTCTGGTTTCCTCCCACAGTCCAAAGATGTGTAGGTTAGGTGGGTGAGACAAAGGAAATGTAGAGTTACAGGGAGGGGATGTTCTTTGGAGGGTCAGTGAGGACTTGGTGAGCGAATGGCTTGCTGAGGGATTCTATGATTTACGGTTTCAGATGAAGGAGGAATGTGAGGGAGAATTTTTTTATTCACACTGAGAGCTAATGACCTGGATTGCTCCGACCTGACTAGATTCAGCTATGAAAAGAGATGAGAAAGGCTGGGGTTGGTTTCCTTGGAACAGAGAAGGCTGAGGGGAGACTTGATTGTGGTATACAAAGCCCTGAGGGATCAATAACCAGGAGGCACTGTTTTAAGGTAAAGGGCAGGAAGTTCAGAGGGGATTTGAGGGAAAAACAGAAGATGGTGGGTATTTGAAATTCACCGCCTAAAATGGTTGGGGAGTTCAGAAACATCGCAACAGTTAGCAAGTATTTAGGTGAATGTTTGAAAATACTATAGTACGCAAGGTTAGATTACCTGCATTGTGGAAACAGGCCATTTGGCCCAACAAGTCCACACCAACCCTCCAAAAAGTAACCCACCCCAACCTATTTCCCTCTGACTAATGCACCTAACACTGCAGGCAATTCATCCTAAACTGCATATCTTTATTGTGGGGGGAAACCAGAGCACACCCACGCAGACATGGGGAGAATTTGTAAACTCCACACAGACAGTCACCCGAGGTTGGAACTGAACCCAGCTCCCTGGCACTGTGAGGCAACAGTGCTAACCACTAAACCATCATGCTGCCCTTATGGGGCCCTTGCTGGGAAATGGGATAGATACTCGATGATCAGTGTGGACATGATGGATTTCTATCTCTGCTGTAAAACCCTATTACTCAAAAGTGCCAATTAACTGTCTCTAACATAATTTTGGAGAAGGAAGTTCCAGATTACTCCAATCCGTTGAGCCAAGTATTTCTGATTTCCCTACTGAATGCACAAATCTTATAGTTTCCCCCATTCCTGATTGCAGAGAGTTAGAGTCATCTCCTTGTCAATCTCGCTTTGATATTTTAAGCAGCTCAGTCAAATCCAGTTTCTATGTCCTGGACTCAAAAGGAAACAGTTGAGTTTATGAGTCCACAGTCTCATAAATGAACTCTGAGTTGTCGATTGCAAGTAGACGTTTTTGGTGAGTTTTGTTAGATACAATTCTCTATGACAGTTGCACAAATACTCCTCGCTCGAGATTGCAGGCGAATAAGATAAGTAATAAAAATAATATTACAAATAAAATAGAGTCAGAACAATATCGGAGCTAAACGTATGGAGATTTCATTGGGATTGTTATCTGAGCAGCTCTTAATGGTGTGACCTTATGCTCACCTCATTAATCATCGGATTAGAATTAAACACATAACAAACAGGCTGTCTTGTGTTGAAATGTTACTCTTTATATTTACAACAGCTTGGCATTTCAACTTTGACCTGTAGAAATTCCACACACATGGGGTTGATGGATACCAGACTGTGTTTCTGGATTAGTGGTGCTGGAAGAGCACAGCAGTTCAGGCAGCATCCAAGGAGCTTCGAAATCGACGTTTCGGGTAAAAGCCCTTCACCAGGAATAAAGGCAGTGAGCCTGAAGCGTGGAGAGATAAGCTAAAGGAGGGTGGGGGTGGGGAGAAAGTAGCATAGAGTACAATAGGTGAGTGGGGGAGGAGATGAAGATGATAGATCAGGGAGGAGAGGGTGGAGTGGATAGGTGGAAAAGGAGATATGCAGGTAGGACAAGTCCGGACAAGTTATGGGGACAGTTACTGAGCTGGAAGTTTAGAACTAGGGTGAGGTGGGGGAAGGGAAAATGAGGAAACTGTTGAAGTCCACATTGATGCCCTGGGGTTGAAGTGTTCCGAGGCGGAAGATGAGGTGTTCTTCCTCCAGGCGTCTGGTGGTGAGGGAGCGGCGGTGAAGGAGGCCCAGGACCTCCATGTCCTCGGCAGAGTGGGAGGGGGAGTTGAAATGTTGGGCCACGGGGCGGTGTGGTTGATTGGTGCGGGTGTCCCGGACATGTTCCCTAAAGCACTCTGCTAGGAGGCGCCCAGTCTCCCCAATGTAGAGGAGACCGCATCGGGAGCAACGGATACAATAAATGATATTAGTGGATGTGCAAGTAAAACTTTGATGGATGTGGAAGGCTCCTTTAGGGCCTTGGATAGAGGTGAGGGAGGAGGCGTGGGCGCACATTTTACAGTTCCTGCGGTGGCAGGGGAAAGTGCCAGGATGGGAGGGTGGGTTGTAGGGGGGTGTGGACCTGACCAGGTAGTCACGGAGGGAACGGTCTTTACGGAAGGCGGAAAGGGGTGGAGAGGGAAATATATCCCTGGTGGTGGGATCTGTTTGGAGGTGGCGGAAATGTCGGCCGATGATTTGGTTTATGCGAAGGTCGGTAGGGTGGAAGGTGAGCACCAGGGGCGTTCTGTCCTTGGTGCTCAACTACGAGGGTTCTTTCGAAATTCCAAATGGATGCGTGGTTACATCATTCCGAAATATTTCTGAGCTGACCTTCCCCCATCACACCTGTTTCTTTCTGAGGGTTGTCTTTAGTTGTTGATGGGAACAATCGACTTACAAATGAATGTGGAAGCATCCCTAGCAAAGCATTAGTCTTTGGGAATTAGAAAGATAAATCCCTTCTGGATTGAGGCAAAGGAAGACAGTTATGGTTGTTGGAGGGCAATCATCTTAACTCCAGGACATCTCTGGAGGAAGTCAGAAATCAGAAGTCACCAGGTTATAGTCCAACAGGTCTATTTGAATTCACAAGCTTTCGGAGAGCTGCTCCAGTCCAACATCTCCACATCATCTCTGCAGGAATTCCGAGGAAGCCCAAACACTTTCAGCAACTTCATCAACAACTTTCCCTCTATTTTAAGGTCAAACAATTTACAAGGACATTTCTGGGGTTGAAGAGGCTGAATCGACTGGGGGGAGCATCGGAGGCTGAGGGGTGACCTTATAGAGGTTTATAAAATCATGAGGGGCATGGATGGGGTGAATGTCAAGGTCTTTATCCCAGGATAAGGGAGTCCAGAACTAAAGGGTATAGGTTTAAGGTGAGAAGGGAAAGATTTAAAAGGGACCTGAGGGACAACTTTTTCATGCAGTGGTTGGTCCGTGTATGGAACGAGCTGCTAGAGGAAGTGGTGGAGGCTGGTACAATTACGACACTTCATAGACATCTGGATGGGTACATGAATAGGAAGGGTTTAGAGAGGTAAAGGCCAAATGCTGGCAAATAGAGCTAATTAAGTTAGGAGATCTGGTGGGGATAGATGAGTTGGACCGAAGGATGTGTTTCTGTGCTGTACATCTCTATGACTCTAAGTGAGGATTTTCGCTGATGACTGTACAACATTCAGCACCATTCACGATTCCTCAGAGCATGAAGCAGCCCACGTCCAAATGCAGCCAGATCTGTACAATATCCAGGCTTGGACTTTAACCGCACTGGGCTCAAATTGCTACTGCATTTACTTATTTAACAAGAGATACTAAACTAGGTAATTGGTTCCAAAGCTGGTCGACAAGCCTTGAGAATAAAGGAAAAATATCTTCCCAAATATGATCAGTGGGGAATGGATGCCAGGGAGACACTGATGTCTGCAGACCCTGGAGATCAGAGTTGAGAGGGTGTTGCTAGAAAAGCACAGCAAGTCAGGCAGCATCCGAGGAGCAGGAGAATCAACATCTTGGGCCATTTCTTGATGAAGGGCTCTGGCCTGAAACATCGAATCTCCTGCTCCTCGGATGCTGCCTGACCCGCTGTGCTTTTCCAGCAGTGCACTCTCAACGATGGGCTTCAGTTATTACCCCATCAATCAATAGTCACTTTGGCCAAGTGAAGGTACCCCTGACAATTGTACTGAGCCAGTGAAGGTGGGTCAGTTAGACCAGGAAGTGTTCATTTGAAAGGATGGAAAGTTGGGAATGTTCCTTTACCAATGTCCACTCTTGCCCATCGGATTCCCTTGTGTCTACTACACGCTGTTAATAATTACGTGGAATGCTGGTAGGACCCCCACTTGTGATGCCTAACCCTAGGTGGTCTTGAACTGAGCGACAATTAAGAATGCAGGAAGATTATCCAAATACACTCTTTTTATTTAAATAGATAATGGAAACAAAGTTAACCGAGGAACTGAAACTGAAAATCATCTCTCAAATTTGGAAAACATAAGATTAAATTTTCAAAATCTGTGTAGAAACATGATATAAAACACCCCTTGCTGTGGGTTTGGAATCCATGTAGGCCACATAGGGTGAGCACAAAGAACCTCCTTCCCTAAAGACTCCCCTACTCAAAGCTTTTGAATTCTTCATGACTTCCAGTCACAGAGCCGGTCTTCCTTTGAAATGCCCTATGACCTTTCTCATGGCTTCCCCTTGATTGCGTCAGGGAGATTTAACAGAGAAGGCTTACAAGGCAACAGGGGGTCATTTGGTCCAACATGCCTGTGTGTTGGCTCTCTACAAGAGTCTCGTCCCATCCACCTTCTTCCTGCATCCCTGCAAATATTTTCTCTTCTGATTCCCTTTTTGAACTTGATCACAGTGTTGTGCGTTGCTTCCAACAGGCCCATCAGGCATTACAATTCCAGCTTAAATCAGTGTCTTTGTTCAAGCTCCTGACCCTTTCTCATCAATGGTAGGGTTACCGAACCCCCGCGGCCTGGAATCTCCAGGACTCTCTGGGACACTGTTGTGGACGGCCTGGGAGAAAAATCACAGGGATATTATAGAAGACTGTGTTCTTTTAAAAGCATTATCTTTGAAAGGTTCTCTTCACCAGATGTAAAAATATTTAAAGAAAGAGAAAGAAACGCTGTATGTAGGACAGTCAAACATCACCTTGCCTTCCAATTGATGTGGGGGGTGGGGTTGGGGGAGGGGGGACAGAGTGCCACAAAGATGGAGGTGTTGGCCAACTCTAGGCTAAAATGGGGTGTGGGGGAGGGGTGTGGTTAAGTCATGGGTTGAAGCCTCCACGACTCCATTTGATCACAGTTGACAACCCAATGTGGATAATTTCTCCCTAACTACTCGGCCCAGATCTCTCAATGGTTCATTCCTAGGGACGAACTTGGAGGGTGAACTGACAGACACTACCTTACACCATCTGCTCACCAGAAATATCAGATCTTAAAACAAAGCCCTGCTATAAACAACCACAATGTGCTTGTAAAACATCACCACCGATAGGCTGTATTTCTTTCCAACGTTTTCAAACTCTCTAAGAAAGGACAGAAAAGATTCTTCATCGGCCTGAAGAAAATAGGGATGCTGTTTCCTATAAAAAAAAATAGGACTGGTGGGAAAAGTTCAAACACACATTAAAAATAAAAGGTTTCCACTTTGGTCAAGGCTTTGTCCCTGTTTTTGTTCCCCAATGCCTGCTGCCTTAACTAATTCCACTAATGACTCGGAGACAAAAACAGCTGCAGAGTATCCAATAATACGTAACAACCATTATTCCTTATATGGTCTGGGAAAATGCCTAGTCTTTACTGCCAGCAGGAAGTTTACGGATAAGATCACTTCATTCCCAATTTTCAGATACTTAAAACATTTTTTCTTCCCTTGCCTATAAAATATTTGGATTTTGGTTTCTAGAGCCAAGATTAATAAACTGGCAACTGGTATGTTTTACTTTCCATGATAATGAGGACAAGGAGTGGTCGTTTTAATGACCAGCATGATACAGAAAGCAGCTGAAGATATTCACACAGAACGTGTTTGGTTCGGACATGGTATTGGAAAGGGTTTGATTGTGTCTCAGTTAAACATTGTGCACAGTAATGCCGAGGGGAGTACGAAAACATACAGTGATCTTACTGGTCAAGTCAGACTAATTCTCTGGAGACAAAGGCAGAAGTTGCTGGAAAAGCTCAGCAGGTCTAGCAGCATCTGTGGAGAGAAATCAGAGTTGACATTTCGTGTCAGTTCTGAGGAAGGTTCACTCGACAAGAAATATTAACTCTGATTTCTCTCCATAGATGCTGCCAGACTTGCTGAATTTTTCAGAAATTTCCGTTTTTGTTTCTAATTTATAGCATCCGCAGTTTTTGCGTTAATCCTCTAGAGACATGGGTTCAGATCCCACCATTAAATATTGAATTAAATGCAATTAATTAATAAATCTGCAGTGAAATGTTAGTCACATTAATGACAATCATGAAATGATCATGCAAACATGAAAATAATCACATTACTTTGCTAATAAACATCTTTAGTGCCTGAAAACAAAAAGAGAAAATACTGGAAAATCTCAGCAGGTCTGGTAGCATCTGTAAGGAGAGAAAACAGCCGATGTTTTGAGTCGTCAGCTCGAATCGTCAGCTCTTTTCTCTCCTTACAGATGCTACCAGACCTGCTGAGATTTTCCAGCATTTTCTCTTTTTGTTTTCAGATTCCAGCATCCGCAGTAGTTTGCTTTTATCTTTAGTGACTGGTCTGGCCTACAGGTGACTCCAGATCCACAACAGTTTAAATTTATTCGTTCATGGGTTGAGGGTTTTGCTGGCAAAGGCAGCATTGATTGCCCATCCTGAATTGCCCCAGCGGTTATTTAAGAGTCAACCACATTGCTGTGAGTCTGGAATCACATGTAGGCCAGACTAGGTAAGGATGGCAGTTTCACTCCCTCGATGACATTAGTGAACCAAATGGGTTTTTCCCAAAAATTGGCAATGGATTTCTGGTCATTGTTAGACTCTTAATTCCAGACTTTTCCCCCTTTTTTAATTGGATTCAAATTCCACCATTTGGCATCTCAGGATTTGAACCAGGTCCCTGGAGCTTTATCTGGGTCTCTGGATTAACAGTCCAGTTATAATACCACTAAGCCACGGCCTCCCCTATTAAATGCTGTCTGAAATGATGCTATAGAGATATTTAGTTCAAAGACACCTAGGAATGGATGACAAATGCTGCTCTGGCTAGTGATGCTCACATCCCAAGAAATTAAGAAAATGTGTCGGCCTGATTTTCTCTCCCAAGTTGGAAGAGCAGAATTATGTAAGCCTCAGCACCCTCACCCAAACCAAAAGAGAAAATGTTCCAGACAGTTGGATTTTGGTTCTGGCTGGAATTTTTGGGGGTCAGGTATGTTTACGTGCATCACGACTCTTGGTGAAGTCAATTAAAAATACTCTAACTGATAATATTTCAATGTAATTTGACTTCATTTAACTTCCTTCAGCTCCATAATCTCCCTATAGAAACAAATATTTGTATTCGTAGCCCCACTTCTAAGACATCATGAGCACACTGAGATGTCAATCAAATATTTAACTGACTGGCACCCCACTGTGTTAATGATAGAGTGTGAAATCAGTCACACAGCACAAATCTTATAATTACACCCCTCAGCCTTATGTCAACAAACAGAGTTAAATAACAGATACTGATTTCACAGAATGGTTTTCAATGCTTTAATGGCAAGGAGATTTAAATGCTTTGATGGTTTCATAGTTCCTTTTGGGTATTTTTGAAATGGCAGCTCTCCAGAAAGTAAACATTCTCTGAAAGTTTTAAATAATGACTGTGACTGTACCAACTGGAAGTGCACCATCATCTACTCAAGCAACTAGAGATGGGCAGTAAACATTGGCCTCCCAGTGTCACCCGTGTCCGAGGGGTGAATTAAAGAATGAGCTACTCTTTCGGAACTTGGCAACACTAACACACGCAGTTACCCATCTGTAGTGTACAATGTGGAAGGCACTATTTGTCACAAACTATTCTGAAATCCTGGATGCTAACACTGGCAGCATGACTTAATGGTGTCTATCAGAAATATCTGAGATACCTTTCGGAGATTCACTTCCACCAAATCCTTTTTACTGTTCTGAGACTGAATGACTGATGTTGAGTGAGGTTGGATGCCTACACAGAGTTTTGAGCAGAAGAGAGGCTGCGCAAGAGGTTTATTACATGGTGCTTAATATCTAGTTTCATTACGTTTGATATAGATAATAGTGTCTTCTGAGACATGAGATTAAACTTAAGAGTGATCACACATTACTATTTGGAAACAAAGGACTTCGAACTGGGGGTGCCAGCATCAGTCCTTTATATCCTGATGGGTGGAGCTTATCCTATGATATAATTAGCTTATTAACATAATTTAATAATATAAGAATGCAGTATAATATTACTTAATTCTTTCAGCCATTAACGGCTTGAAACAACAAATGACATCTACAACCAACCAAACAGAAGTCATTAACAAACCCCACCTTCCCAAAATTTTAAATGCCACTTTCATCTTTGCACCTTGTGACATGTGATCATTCTCAAGTAAACCGTTAACAAGCACTTGAGAAATCTACAAATTTCATCCTTCCTGGAGATGGGAGAAATTTGAGTTCTGCTCAGGCAGAGACTGGAAAGCTCTTTTTTTTTTGGATGGAGGAGCCCTGAGAATCGTGGGAATGGAACGCTACGGAAAGTGACCTTTCATCTGGGATGGCTAAAAGTGGATCCAAAGTGAAACTGCCAGGGGAAAACCAAAAGGTTCAAAATTGTCAGCCTCTCAGATTGTTATGTAACCGATTTATTTTAAAGCTGAGTTAAATAATTTATGGCTTTAAGGATTGGTTATTTTCCATAGGCCATTCTGTTTGAAGAATTGCCTGCAAAAGCAATTGTGAACAGAACTTAGACTCGACTTTGTCCGAGTTTCTTTCTCAGTGGTGTTTAAAGGCACAATGTTATTGATGTCGCTGCTTTAAATGGTATTAATGGTCAAATCCTCATGACATTCCTGTAAAAACACAAGCATACTTCTGCAGGAGGTCCAAAACTTTAACTCTGTTGCTCTCTCCACAGACGCTGCCAGACCTGCTGAGTTTCTGCAATGTTTTCTGCTCTTGGTTTTCCTTAATTCCAATTTCATAACGTCTACCATTCAGAAGAGCAGGAGCAGCAATGTCATAGGGACATGACCAGCCCGATCTCCCCAGCCAAGTCAAAGGCCTCGGTATATTTGGCCATTGCTTCACCACTTTAACTTGCCGCCCACGCAGGAGCACCAATAGAATCATACAAACAGACAAACAGGGAGCAAGAGTAGGTTACTCAGCCCTTCTAGCCTGCTCTCCCATTCAGTAAGATCATGGCTGATCTATACTCATAGAGATGTACAGCACCGAAACAGACCCTTCATTCCAACTCATCCATGCTGACCAGATGTCCTAAACTAATCTAGTCCCACTTGTCAGCATTGAGTCTTTACCCTTTTAAGCCCTTCCTATAATTGTAACCTCAACCCTACATTCCTGCATATCCCCGAATATCTTTCATCCTCTTGGTAATCACAATTCTATCGCCCTCTGCCTTAAAAATATTTAAAGGTTCCGCATCCACTGCCTTTTGAGCAGGGGAATTCCAAAGTCTCTCTATCCTCTGAGAAAAGATACTTCCTCATTTCTGTATTAAATGGATGACCTCTTATTTTTAAGCTATGACCCCTAGTTCTACATTCTCCCATGAGACAGTGTGTATGTGCATGTGTGTGTGTGTCTACTGCATAGAAACAGGCCCTTTGGCCCACCATGTCTATACCAACCAACGAACACCATACTACACTAAAGCCATTTACCTGCACTTGGTCCATAGCCAACTATGGCCTGGCAATCTAAACATTCACCCAGGTACTTCTTAATTGTTGCAAGAGTACCCTCTCAGGCAGCACATAAGAATCATAGAATGCCTACAATGTGGAAGTAGGCTATTCGGTCCATCGAGTTCACACCAACCCTCCAAAGAGCATCCCACCCAATCCCTGTAACCCTGCATTTCCCATGGCTAACCCACCTAGCCTGCACACTATGGGCAATCAACCATGGCCAATCCACCTGACCTGTGGGAGGAAACCAGAGCACCTGGTGGAAACCCACACAGACAGACACGAGGAGAATGTGCAAACTCCACACGGACAGGCACCTGAGGGTGGGACCAAACTCGGGTTCCTGATGCTGTGAGGCAACAGTGCTAACCACTGAGCTACCGTGCCACTCATATTGAAACAGCCTTTCCAAATCAACCCGGTCAAGTTCCCAAAGGGTCTTATATGTTTCAATTAAGCTACTCCTTCCTCTTCTAAACCCCAGAGGATACAGGCCTACGCTGTCCAGCCTTTCCTCATAAGGTAATTCACTCATTCCAGGTGTTAGTCTTGTAAACCTTCTCTGAACAGTTTCCAGCACATTAACATCCTTTCATATGTATGGTGGTCAGTGCTGTACACTACAGAATCATGAAGTACAGAAGAGGCCTTTCGGTCCATTGAGTCTGTACTGCCTGTACTCCAGATGTGGTCTCACCAATTACCTGTAGGGCTCACCAGCAACCATGGCTACTAAGAATGGCTATCGATGTGGACCTTGCAAGTGTACAATGCTGAAATTTAAAAATCCCCCGGTTGCAAATTATTGTGACTGACTCCTCAGCATTTAAGGGCCTAACGGTCACTTCGGAGCCTTAACTTGCCACCTCCCCTGTCCCTTGCCTGTCATTAGGTGAGGAAAGTGGCCTAATTTCCTGACTGGAAAACACAGGGAATCTGTCTGCTGGGCAGAAGCGGTGTGCCTCTCCATTCGCCCCGATCTGGAGCCAGTTAGGGGTAAGGGGTGGATGCTTTTGACCCTCAAGAACCCCATGACCCCCAACCCTGGGAAGGGTAGGCAATGGCCTGGAGGTATTAATGCTAGACAATTGATTCAGGTCACCTTCTGGTTTGAATCCTACCATGGTAGATGGTGGAATTTGAATTCAGTCATGATCTGGAAATAAGAGTCTAATGATGGCCATGAAACCACCATCGGTGGAGAGGAAGAACTCATTGGGTTCACTAATGTCCTTTAGAGGAAGAGACTGCTATCCTTAACTGGTTGGGACTCCTGACTCACAGCAATGTGGTAATTAGGGAAGGACAATAAATACTGGTTTAGACAGTAACATTTTCATCCTGTGAATGAATTAAAAGAAAAGAAAACCAAAAGATGATTGACCTCCTCGCTGTTGGATCCCCTGCAGACCAGGTCTCCAGCGACAAGCTCAAGACCTCAGAAGGTGCCGGGCTCTGATTGGCTAGTGTTGGCTTCTGTTGAGGTGGGAATTCAACATCCAGGCCTGCTATTCGCTGAGAATCTCTCTGGTCAAGCTGATTGGTGTTTGATCTGGTGGGTAGAGTGTCAGCCACCATTCAACAGCCAGACCCACACACAGGCTGCAAGATTTAACACCTCGGCCATTAGGCTCGAATAAAGCCTTGAATAGAGCAGCGTGAGAAAGACAGGGTAGTTCAGAGCTTGGGGCAGTGAATGGCGGAGTGGTTAAAATCAGAGATGCTCAAGGGGCCCGAAGTAGAGGAACTCAGATATTCTGCAGGATTAAGGAGCTGGATGCCAGAAATAGGGAGAAGTGAGACTAGAGACCGTAGGGCAGCTCTCTCTCCTTAGACAGAGATGACTGGGTGGTGCTTCAACCTGAGGGTCACCGTGCCTCAGGCAATAGGAGAGGTTGAGAAGGACAATCCTTCATGGTAACCTCAGCCAGTGTGGGAATTGAACCCACGTTGTTGGCATCTCTTTAACACAAACCGAGCTCCAATAGAATAGAATAGAATTAGCTTTATTGTCACATGTACTCAAATGAATACAGTGAAAAGTTGCTGATTACGATACCATCTTATGTTACAAGGTCCTTAGATACAGTTTCTTCGGTTACAGTTCTTAGAAAAATAGAGAACTAAAAAGTCCAGCATTGCGGATTTTAGGAGCAATTTATAAAAAGATGACTGAACATTCCACAAATGTATTTTAAAATTATGTTATTTATTTAAATTATCCATGCTGATGAAGTCATGCCAGGCTGGAAGCATTAACTCTGTTTTTCTCTCTCTCTCCACAAATACTGCCAGGTCATTTGGTTTCAACATTTCCAGCATCCACAATATTTTGCTTTCATTTCAAATTCTTTCTGAGGGTGGACTGTCCTTCCCAGATAATCTGAAAGTGGGGCTGATTTCCTTCTTTCAGTGTAAGGGATCTCCTGGTCGTAAGGTTCAAAGGTCAATCGTTCAGGGAGTGCTGTTTGGAACGACCTACTCAGTCACTCTGTTTACTTGGAGCTTCAGAGGTCTGTCAGAATATATGGACGGGCAATTGCCCCTGTTTTTCCAGCCTGCATGGGGACCATTTAAGCCAAGTAAAACAGGCAGAATACTTTTGAGATGCAGTAACAGCTATTTATTGCAGCAAAATGTCCCAAAGCGATTCATGTGGGGTATAATCATACAAAACAAATCCTGAGTGAGAGAAGGAGGCAATTCGGACAGGAGTCAAAAGGTTTCGACAAAGACTCAGTTTCTAAGGAGCACAAGAGAGGTACAGGGATTCAAGTAGAAGATGTGACTTTCTCAGCAGAAGGCATATTCACCAATTGAAAGGGAAAGGGCATCAGAAAAGCAGAAAAAAAGCCAGAATTTCAAAACATACAGATAGTTGTCAGATTACAGTTACATGGAGAGTCTGAAATTGGGAATGCAAAAATGAAGCAGGAATGAGAAAATTCGTCAATCGGGACACAACGTAGGAGTATATTGAGTTAATAGATCAGTCAGCAAAGGATGAACTGGAGTTAGGAAACAGAGTATTTCGATGATTTGGTGGCTAACATTTATATTTTGGCAGTTTTATATTTATTGTAATCAGTTTTAGAAACTTTCATCGCCATCCATTTCCAGAACTCAGTTGAATCTTGGGCAGACTTAAAAGTTTTTCCCTCGTAACTGAATAGCCCAGGCTTTCCAATGAGGAAACAAAATGGCTGAAGCTCAGTGTCAAAGGTCGCACCCTATGTTTTATGTAGGGGTGAACGTTGCCTCCAATCTGGACAGGATTTTCACATGAACTCGAGAAATTTGCTGCAGCTGGCAGCTATTATATGGGAATTCACACATGTGTGTTATTGTGTTCCTCTCGTGTGGTTTTTATCATTCCACTGGGTAAGGTAAATATCAATTGCTGCCATAAACTCGATTCATTTCAAACAAAAGTATGGTTCTCATTCTCATAATGTGTGAAAGGACTAAGTCTTGGTATCTGTGAAAGAAACAAGAACCTACAGGTTGTTATTGTCAAACAGCTTTTGAGGTGCGGTATTTCTAAGCAGGATCTGATCTTTAAAGTCTGCATTGGAACCTTTGTTTTATTCAGTCACAGGATGAGGGCCCTGCTGCTTAGGCCTGTATTTATTGTCCATCCCTAATTGCTCAGAGGACAGTTAAGAGTCAACCACGTTGCTGTGGGTCTGGAGTCACATGTAGGCCAGACCAAGTAAGGACATCAAGGTAAAAACAATGACTGCAGATGCTGAAAACCAAATACTGGATTAGTGGTGCTGGAAGAGCACAGCAGTTCAGGCAGCATCCAACGAGCAGCGAAATCAACGTTTCGGGCAAAAGCCCTTCATCAGGAATAAAGGCAGTGAGCCTGAAGCATGGAGAGATAAGCTAGAGGAGGGTGGAGAGATAAGCTAGAGGAGGGTGGGGGTGGGGAGAGAGTAGCATAGAGTACAAGTAAGGACATCAGTCTCCTTCCCTAAAGGATTGTAAGACCATGAGATATAGGAGCAGAAATTAGGCCATTCAGCCCATCAAGTCTGCTCTGCCATTCAATCATGGCTGATATTCTCCTGCTTTCTTCCTATAACCTTTAATTCCTTTGATATTCAGGAGCCTATCTATCGATCTTAAGTATACTCAATGACTTGGCCCCCACAACCTTCTGAGGCAATGAATTCCATAGATTCCTCACTCTCTGTCTGAAGAAGTTTCTCCTTATCTCCGTTCTTCCCTTTACTCGAAGGCTGTGCCCTCAGGTCCTAGTGTCTCCTACCAATGAAAACATCTTCCCAACATTAGTGTACCCAACCAGTTCTACGGAAGGGTCACTCGACCTGAAACATTAACTCTGATTTCTCTCCATGCTGAGCTTTTTCATGTAATTTCTGTTTCTGTTTCTGATTTCCAGCATCTGCAGTTCTTCTGGTTTTTAAGTAGTAGTGATGCAGGTGGGTTTTTCCTGACAATGGTTTCATGGTAATCATTCAACTCTTAGTTCCAGGGCTTTTTGTTTTAGAAAACTGAATTGAAATTCCACCATCTGCCAGGGCAGGATTCGAACCTGGCTCCCCAGAGCATTAGCTAGATCCCTGGATGAACAGTCCAGTGATAATCCCACCAGGGTAGGAATAATTGACGTTGAACACGTGCCCATGATGATCTGGATTATTATTACGGGAGCATACGTGCCTGTCTCTTTCTCGAGCCAGAACGTGTGGTGCTGGAAAAGCACAGCAGATCAGGCAGCAACTGAGGAGCAGAAGCAGGGGATAGCGACAGGGATGAGGGCAAGTGTGACACATGGAAACCCCACTCCCCCACCACCACCCTGCCCCACCCCACCCCACCGTTGTAATTCACGTGTCCGTTATTGTTTTGGGAGACAGGCTGTTGGAAAAGTGGGGTGGCTGACTGAAGGTCTGTCCAAACCCAGTGTAACCTACTGATCCTTTTAACTGACCATTGGAAGCAATCTGAATGAATTGGTTCCTGTCTCCAGATTGGGAATTGCTCTGGTCACCACTGCTGCACTCCAGCAGATTGGAAAGGGTTCTGCTGGTCCTTTTAGCTCGTCCCACATGCTTGGGTATGTAGGAGGAGAAGTAAGCCATTCAGCCTATCAAGCCTGCCTCACCATTCCATGCTATCATGTCTGTTCAAACACTTCAAGAAACACTTGGACAAATACATGAATAGGGAGGGAATAGAAGGATATGGATCCTGTAAGTGAAGATAGTTTTAGTATGGAAGGGCAAAATGTATCGGCGCACTTGGAGGGCCAAATGGCCTGTTCCTGCGCTGTATTGTTCTTTGTTCTTCTTTGCTTCAATGCCTTTTACTCACCCCTTCTGTAGGTAAAAACAAGGACAGCAGATGCTGGAAACCAGATTCTGGATTAGAGTGGTGCTGGAAAGCACAGCAGTTCAGGCAGAATCCGAGGAGCAGGAAAATCAACGTTTCAGGAAAAAGCCCTTCATAGGGAATAGAGGCAGAGTGCCTGCAGGGTGGAGAGATAAATGAGAGGAGGGTGGGGGTGGGGAGAAAGTGGCATAGAGTACAATAGGTGAATGGGGTTGGGGATGGAGGTGATAGGTCAGGGAGGAGGGTGGGGGAAGGTAGCAAGGAATACAATGGGTGAATGGGGGTTGGGGATGAAGGTGATCTACAATGAAGGAATCTACAATTACCCCATCTGTATAACTCTGTAGGCCACATTTAATCAGAAGTTGGCTCAGTGGTTAGCACTGCAGCCTCACAGCGCCAGGAACCCAGGTTCAATTCCAGCCTCAGGCAACTGGCTGTGTGGAGTTTGCACATTCTCCCTGTCTGCATGGATTTCTTCCCATAATCCCAAATTGTGCAGGTTAGGTGAATTGGCCATGGGAAATTGCCCAAAGTGTTCAGAGATGTTTAGGTCAGGGGGAAATGTAGGGGAATGGGTCTGGGTGGGTTACTCTTTGGAGGGTCAGTGTGGACTTGTTGGACTGAAGGGCCTGTTTCCACACTGTAGGGATTCTATGGATTCTACCTTAAACAGATTCAAAGACTGTCCCTCCACAGCTCTCTGTAGAGTCAAGAATTCCAGTGGTTCATCAGCCTCTGAGTAAAAGAAATTCTCTTAATCTCAGACCTAAGTGGCATCCCACTTATATTTAAAGTGGTGCCTCTGGATTTAGACTCCCCAGTGTTACTTGCAACCCCCTGAATCAGATGGTTTTTCCATTTAAGGTTTCAATGAGATCACAGCTCACTCTTCAAAACTCTAAAGAGTACAGCCCCCGTTTACCCAATCTCTCTTCATAGGTCAGTCCCACGAACCCGAGAACACATCGGGTGAACATACCAATTTGAACTTGCGCCTGACAAAAATGTGCGCTCCATTCCCCATTGTTCAGGGGAGAGTCGAACAAAAAAAGGTGATAATTCAGTTAAGGGCTACAGAAATTGGGTAATTCCTCTCCCTGCTAACTTAGGTGATTGAGCTCCACCCACACTGGCCCTTCTTAATGTTACTGGGTATACCAGGTCAACAAATACATTGTTAGCAATCATTTCAAGAGTAGAGATACACTGCTGAGGCTGTACAAGGCTCTGGTCAAACTGCATTTGGAATATTGCAAGCAGTTTTGGCCACTGTATCTGAGGAAGGATGCCTTAGAGAGGAAGTCCAGAGGACCTTTACAATAACGATCCCAGGGATGAAGGGCTTGTCATACAAGAAGTGGTTGAGGGCTCTGGGTCTGTACTCGATCGAGTTTGGAAAGATGACGGAGCATCTGATTGAAATTTGCCAAACCCTGATGGGGCCTGGTTAGACTGGACGTGGAGAAGTTGTTTCCACAAGAAGGAGAGACTAGGAGCCGAGATGTGGAGCAATTTCTTCAGCCGGAGGATGGTGAATCCGTGAAACTCATTGCCATAGAGGGCTGTAGAGGCCAAGTCATTGTGTGTGTGTTTCAGACAGAGATAGCTAAATTCTGAAGAAAGACCACTGGACCTGAAACATTAACGCTGCTTTCTGTCCACAGACTTGCCGAGTTTTTCCAGCAATTTCTGTTTGTTTCTGATTTCCAGCATTTGCAGTTCTTTCATTTCTTTTAAATATAAATGTGTTCTTGATTGGTAAGGGGATTGAGGGATACGAGGAGAACAGAGTTGAGAAACATATCAGCCAGGGCAGACTCATTGGGCTGAATGGCCTAATAAGGGTCCTGTATCTGATGGTCTTATGGTATCTCCATCTGGTACAAGATTAACTCCTGCATCTTGAAGGGATTTAGTGAAACAATGTTTGCTGCAAGAGCAGGAGACCAGTCCAATGTAAAAATACACCATGGAGCAGCCATGATCTCTTTGACTGGTGGGACAGGCTCCAGAGGCTAAGTGGCCTCTTCCTGTTCCTAAGTTCTGACCAGTCCACTGTTCCTCTGGGAAAGGAATTCAGGTTGATTGGCCTTTACGTCTTTGCAAGATCCTGACAATGACTGGGGAGCAGGACCTCCTGGATTAAGAGTCTCAGTCAACTTGTGTGAAATGACATGAAAAAAATCCAGAGCAGAGGTTGGCTCCTTGATGGATTTTGAGGGAATTGAGGTGGTAATTCCAGAACTGCAACTCTAACACAGAGGGAATACCCTACCCACATGTTTACAAATCAAAGTTAGTGGATCAAAGACCGTTTAGATATCCTGACTCTCTTTAACACGTGGTAAGAGCCAAAGCATTTCAATAATGAATTAGTTTTAGAACAATTTTAATGACTAACAGACCCTCAGAAAATGCGTGTTTAACATGTGTGCAGTCAACACAAAGCCAGTTGCATATCCATCAGTTTTATTAACATCAAAATATTTTGTTCTTTCCTCCTCTGGCCTGCTGTTGTTCACACTGCCCTGTCTACAAGACGGGTGGTGGAGATAGACAACTTAACATCATTCCGGATGAAGGGCTTTTACCCAAAATATTGATTTCCTGCTCCTCGGGTGCTTTTCCAGCACCACTTTAATCTTGAACCTACCACCAAGGTTCTTTTGCAGTATTATTATCCAATTGGTTTGGAAGGGCACACCCAGTTTGGGATCCAGAGTTCCTGAGAAGCCGAAAGGAGATAAGATTAAGATGAGGAAGTAAAAGTGTGATCATGGTAGACTTCAAATGGATTGTACAAACAGCGAGACAGAGAGAATGGAAGGACATTGGAATTTATGATAAGATGGAGGCTAAACCAATCAGCATATCAAGTCATAGAGATGTACAGCATGGAAATAGACCAAGTCATCCATGCCGATCAGATATCCGATATTAATCTTGTCCCATTTGCCAGCATTTGGTCCATATCCCTCTAAACCCTTCCTATTCATATACCCATCCAGATGCCTTTTAAATGTTGTAATTGTACCAGCCTCCACCACTTTCTCTGACAACTTGTTCCATGCACACCAACCCCACACCAACCCCCCACCTCACTCCCGCTGTGAGCATAAATAATAAAAGGATGTGAAAGGTGATGGGATTGCCTAGTGCTATGATCACCAAACTATTTATTCAGAGACCCAGGTAGTGTCCTGAGGACCTGGGTTTGAATCCTGAAAAGATAGGGGGGTAGAGCTTTAAAATCATTAAAACATTTGTAATTGAGAACTTACAGGATACTGAGAGGCCTGGATATAGTGGATGTGGAGCAAATTACAATATTAAAATGTATCTGGATGGGTACATGAATAGGAAAGATTTAGAGGGCCAAATGCTGGCAAATGGGATGAGATTAATTTATGATATCTGGTCGGCATGGATGAGTTGGACTTTCCATGCTATACATTTCTATGAGTCTATGTTTCCACTAGTAGAAGAGACTAGGACCCAAGGACACTTCCTCAGAGTGATCGGACAAGCCTTGAGAACTAAGATGAAGAGGAGTTCTTTCAGCCAGTGGGACTATGAAACCATTGTCAATTGTTAGAAAAAAACTATCATGTTCAATAATGTCCTTCAGGGAAGAAAAATGCTGTCCTTACTTGCTCTGGCCGACATCTGACTCCAGACCTACAGCAATGTGGTTGACTCTTAACTAACCTCTGGGCAATAGAAATAGACAATAAGTTCTTTCCTAGCCAGAGGCATCCACATTCTGTGAATGAATTAAAAGATAGCGTAGGGTTAATTTGGGATAGAAATGGAAATTTATGCATGGAGGCAGAGGATTTGGTTAAGGTATTAAATGAATATTATCTTTACCAAGTCATGGTGAAAAATGCAGTCGTTCAGTCTCCTGCAGAGTTTAACATTGATAACGAGGAGATATGGATACATTGTAATTAAAGTGGATAAAAGACTAGAGGGGATGCATTCTGGGATACTGAAGGAAGTGAGAGTGGAAATTGTGGAGACCATAAATGTTTAGTTTTCATTTGACTCAGGAATGGACTCATAGAGTCATACAGCACAGAAACAGACCCTTCAGTCCAACTAGTCTGCGCAAACCCTTTTGCCAAACTAATCTAGTCCCAACTGCCCATATCCCTCAAAACACTTCCTATTTCATGTACTTATCCAAATATCTTTTAAACATTGTAATTGCACCTGCATCCATCACTTCCTCTGAAAGTTCATTCCACACTCTACCACTGTCTGTGTAAAAAAGTTGCCCCTCATGTCCTTTTTAAATCTTCCTCCTCTCACCTTAAAACTATGCCCCATAGTTTTGAACTCCCCCACTCTAGGGAAGAGACTTTTGTTCTTCACCCTATGCATTCACCTCATGATTTTATAAACCTCTGTAAGGTCACCCATCAACCTCCTACGCTCCAGGGAAAGAAATCCCAGTCTATCCAGCCTTTCCTTATAACTCAAACCCTCCATTGCTGGCAACGAATCCTGATGAAGGGCTTATGCCCGAAACGTCGTTTCTCCTGCTCCTCTGATGCTGCCTGACCTGCTGTGCTTTTCCAGCACCACTCTCTCAACATTGCTGGCAACATCCTGACAAATCCTTTCTGAACTCTCTCTGATGTAATTATATCCTTCCTTTAAAAGGGTGACGAATGGTGTCAGGGGAACAAAATTATACATTTGTTCAAGACAGGTCCAAAGCTAAACTCAGTGATTAGGGTTGTCAGTTCAACCGCAATGGTGGATCAGCTCCCAAAACAATCAAGACAAAATTAATAGTCAATTGGTTGGCTGTGGGCTAATTAAGAAGCCAGCATGGATTTTGTTGAGAACGAATCGTGCTTAATTAGTTGGCTACAGTTTGTTTTGATGAGCTAAAATTGACAAGGTTGACTAACATTAGACTGTTGATAAGTTTAACAATGACTTCCAAAAAATGGAGAGCTGCCCGATAATCTTGTGAGCAAAGGCAGAGCTTCATGGTGTAAAAAGGGACAATCTGAATGTGGATAGGAAATTGGCAGCGTGGCAAAAAGCAGATAATGGATTTTTGTCAGGTGAAGGAAGGTTGGTAGTGGAGTTCCCCAGCAATTGGGAGTTATACCATTGCTGTCTGTGATATTTTGCTCGCCCTTGCGTCTTCTCCTGATGTTCTTCTGCGGGGTCCCATGTAACTTCATCCCCATTCCATGGAAGATGAGGCAGGACCCCATTGGTCGAGTTGGAGCCAGGACGCTGTCAGTCCATGTTCAACGTAACACAGGGACTGCAGGTCCTGTGCAGCCTTGACCATCTCGGAGGCAGTGGGTGCGGAAGTGACAGTGTGGGTAGCGGTGCGAAGGGAGCACATCACCAGGACCCCGGGGACGATGTTGGACAATGGCAACTGGAGGAGCAGAGAGGGTGAAGTCTATGGAGAGGAAAAGACGAACTGTTGAAGCTGTTTCAGTTTTCAGTGAATCAATGTAATATTAACTTATTCAGTATTTTCCCACTTATACAATTTATTCAGTAATTTAATCTGTAATCCAAGATGGCGTCAGAATGAGGTGACATTATCCGCTTTTAGCTGTACCTTAGGTACAAGTGACAGGATTAAATAAAAACCAGGTGCAGGTTAGGCTGGACTGGCCACGCTAAGTAGCCCATAGTGTTCAGGGATGTGCAGGCTAGGTGGATTAGTCATGGGAAATGCAGGGGGGTAATAAGGGAGTGGCACAGGTGCTGTGCTGATGGTGAGGCGTCCCGAGTGAGGGAGCACAGATGGCATGTGGGAGTTAGTACCAGCTTCCACAACTTCCTCTGATAGCTCATTCCACACACACACCACCCTCTGCATGACAAAGCTGCCCTTTAGGTTCCTTTTAAATCTTTCCCCTTTCACCCTAACCTCATGCCCTCTAGTTTTGGACCCCCCCCTATCCTGGGGGAAATAAATCAGCTGTTCACCCTATCCATGCCCCTCATGATGATATAAACTTTTATACGGTCACCCCTCAGCCTCCGATGCTCCAGGGAAAACAGCCCCAGCCTGTTCAGCCTCTCCCTACAGTCCAACCCTCCAACCCTGGCAACAGCCTTGGAAAGCTTTCCTGAACCCTCTCAAGTTTCACAACATCTTTTCTATAGCAGGGAGACCAGAATTGCACGCAGTATTCCAAACGTGGCCTAACCAATGTCCTGTACAGCCACAACATGACCTCCCAACTCCTGTACTCAACACTCTGACCAAAAAGTGCAAGCGTATCAGACTCCACCTTCACTGTCCTGTCTACTTGCGACTTCAGTTTAAAGGAGCTGCACCCCAAAGTCTCTTTGTTTGGTAACACTCCCCAGGACCTTACCATTAAGTGTATAAACCTTGTCCTTATTTGCCTTTTCAAAACGCAGCACCTCACATTTGGGTAAATTAAACTCCATCTGCCACTCCTTGGCACATTGGCCCATCTGATCAAGACCCCGATGTACTCTGATGAACCAACGCAGTGTAAGATTCAGCCCATTGTGTTTTGTACAGGTAAGATCCAAAAGATCCGAGAACGTGAAGCTTTAGTTAAACAAATAGGGTGGAGCGGATGGGACTGCTGTCCTGGAAGAAATGAAAGCTAAAAGGAGATCAAGTGGAGTTATTCAAAATCGTGAGGGATGGCAGTGAGTCTGGACAGAGTGGATAGGGAGAACCTGTACACGGTGATAGAAGGATTGAGTGTAAGAGGGCACAGTTTAAGATCATGGTTTAAAAATAACCAGTGAGGTGTAAAATCCACAACTGACACGTGGGAGTCTTTTAAGGGCAGTTGAGCAGAATTCAGGACCATTATGTTCCTGTGAGGATGAAAGATCAGGATGGCAAGATCCAGGAACTCTCGATGACAAGAGATATTGAACATTTAGTCAAAAAGGAAAAGAAAGTGGATGCAAGGTTTAGGAATTTGAATTCAGGTAAAGGCCCTTGTGGAATAAAAAGAAAGCAGAAAAGATAGTGCTGGCAAATGGGACTAGATTGGGTTGGGGATATCTGGTCGGCATGGACGAGTTGGACCGAAGGGTCTGTTTCCGTGCTGTACATCTCTATGACTCTAAGCTATTCATGCACTAACTGCGTATGACCTGGAATATGGTGCCAGAAACTGGATGAAGAGTCAATCGAAACATTTAAGAGGGAATTGGATCATTACATTACACAGAAGAATGTGCAGGGTTTACTGGGTGGGGAATGTGGGAGAGAGGCATTAGATACATTTCTCCTTATGGAGCAAGGGAGCACCTTTGATTGTAATTTGAAATATGCTGAGTAGAAAGGTGGAAGTGAAGGCTGCAGATGCTGGAGATCAGAGTCAAGAGTGTGGTGCTGGAAAAGCACAGCAGGTCAGGCAGCATCCGAGGAGCAGGAGAATTGACCTTTCGGGAAATTCCTGATGAAGGGCTTAAGCCCGAAACATCGATTCTCCTGCTCCCTGGGTGTTGTCTAAACAGCTGTGCTTTTCCAGCACCACATGCTTTGAATACGCTGGCTGGGTTTGTTGGACAAGCTGGTCTTAATATCAGATGCCCAGATACTTTGGGTGAATTTGATAATCAGAAACGGAATTCAGTAAACAGTGCAAACCATTACAATTATTCCCGGCAGTCCCATGTACTCCTTGCAATTGACAGCAGGGGAATCTGTCAGGGATGGTGTGAAATGTCCCAGTGTCTCTGAAGAGCAGGAGGAAGTGCTGACCTGGTGAAAGCATTTTATTTATAGCCTTACTAAACAAACCTCAAACTCCCAGAAGAGTTAGCAATGAAAGGATTATTTTTTATAAGCCTTGGCCTCATTTTGCAGTCAATCATCTGCACATTAATCGAGGATGACACCAGGGTCTCAGGTACTGTTATTAATGTACTGCTGGGACTCTCAGAGACCAGGGTGTGAAAATGGAGCAAGATTTCAAAAAATACATATGTGTGTGTGTCTCTGTGCAAGTGTGTCCCTGTGTGTCTTTTTGTACATGTGAACGTGTGTGTGTGTGGGTGTGTGTGTGTGTGTCCATGTGAGAGTGTGTGTGTGTGCGTGTATCTATATTTGTATGTGGGCACCTTGTATGTGTGAATTTGTATCTATGTATTTGTGCCTGTGTCTTTCTGTGTGCCTTTCTGTCTGTCAGTATGAATGTGTCTGTGTACATGTGTCTGTCAGTATGAATGTGTCTGTGTACATGTGAGTGAGTATGTGTCTGTGTACATGTGAGCGAGCAAGTGTCTGTGTGAATGTGAGTGAGTATGTGTCTGTGTGAATGTGAGTGAGTATGTGTCTGTATGAATGTGAGTGAATATGTGTCTGTGTGAATGTGAGTGAGTATGTGTCTGTGCGAATGTGAGTGAGTATGTGTCTGTGTACATGTGAGTGAGTAGATGTCTGTGTGAACGTATGTGTCTGTGTGAATGTGAGTGAGTATGTGTCCATGTACGTGAGCGAATATGTGTCTGTGTGAACGTGAGTATGTGTCTGTGTGAACGTGAGAATGTGTCTGTGTGAATGTGAGTGAGTATGTGTCCATGTACATGTGAGCGAATATGTGTCTGTGTGAACGTGAGTGAATATGAGTCTGTGTGAACGTGAGTGAATATGTGTCTGTGTACATGTGAATGAGTATGTGTCCATGTGAACGTGAGTATGTGTCTGTGTAAATGTGCTGTGTGTGTTTGTGTATGCCTGGGTATATGGTCTGTGTGTGTGTGTGTCTGTGTGCGTCTATGTGAGTCTGTGTTTGTCTCTACATGTATGTGTCGCTGTGTTTATCAGGGTGTCTGTGTGTGTGTGTATGTCTGTGTATGTGTGTGTCTATGTGGGTCTGTGTTTGTCTCTACATGTATGTGTCGCTGTGTTTATCAGGGTGTGTCTTTGTGTGTCTGTGTGTGTGTAGGTCTGTGTGTGTGTGCGTCTATGTGGGTCTGTGTTTGTCTCTACATGTATGTGTCGCTGTGTTTATCAGGGTGTGTCTGTGTGTATGTATGTCTGTGTGTGTGTGTGTGTCTATGTGGGTCTGTGTTTGTCTCTACATGTATGTGTCGCTGTGTTTATCAGGGTGTGTGTGTGTGTCTGTGTGTGTGTATGTCTGTGTGTGTGTGCGTTTATGTGAGTCTGTTTGTCTCTACATGTATGTGTCGCTGTGTTTATCAAGGTGTGTGTATGTCTGTGTGTGTGTGCATCTATGTGAGTCTGTGTTTGTCTCTACATGTATGTGTCGCTGTGTTTATCAGGATGTGTGTGTGTGTATGTCTGTGTGCGTCTATGTGAGTCTGTGTTTGTCTCTACATGTATGTGTTGCTGTGTTTATCAGGTTGTGTGTGTGTGCGCGTGTGGTAAAAGATTGTCTATAAGATACAATGTAGGGATCAATTAGCGATTTAAATGAACTGTGTTCTGTAGCAAATCGTGCTCTTGTAATGAGAATTTTTTTTTAAAGTGCAAAGGTCTTTAGTTTTCTGACGCTCTCTCTCAATATTCTCCGAACCACCATCTTCATATGACATTTAAACCTCTGCTTCCTGTATCCTAACTCAATCCCAATGTTTCCTGCAAACTGTGCAGCTGTTCCGAAGCACTGAGCTTACCTATCAGCATACTGACACTGTTCCTGTATTGACTCTGGTTTTAGAAGTGGCAGCCACACAAAGACCTCAGACATCTATGCAGAAGAGAACAAGAATGGAGGGAACATAGGTCCCATTACCCATGCTCCTATTGGCTGACATCAGTTCCTTGTCCACTGATGTCTTGGTTTTAGTATTATCCACAGTACTCTGTGAAACATTCCCCTTCCCTATGAATGTACACGTTAGGAGCAGAAGACCATTCAGCCTGTCCAGCCTGTTCTACCAGTTGGTAAGACCAAGGATGATCTTTTCTGAATTCCAGGCCTCCTCCCCCACCCAGCAGCCTCCATGCTCCCTCTAGGGTGGATCAGTCCAACTCCAGACAACCAGACCACCCTGGAATGAAAGCTCTGTCTTCCAGGTGCCTTTCCTTGGATCAGCGTTGCAAGGCCGAGAGATAGTCCAAATCAATGTGGCAGCAAAATGTAGGCCTCCCTCTCATGGGTTTACCAAAATGGTGGATTGTACCTTGCCAGGGGTGAATGAGCATGTGCACTCAGCCCATGTGAAATAACCAAAAATGGGGTGATAACAAATTTCCAGGCTGTTGCGTCTAAGTGCAGCGTTTTAATATGTAGAGGTGTCTATAGTCAGCAGCAATCAAATAGGTAATATTGTAAAAGAAAACAGCACCCAAAAAGTGAGTCTAACATTCTGAGTTCTTCAGACTGATTTCCCTACAATATATTTTTGCACTGACATGTCCCATACAAGAACGTGTACTGGGAACAGGCTATTTAGTTCATTGAATTCACTCCCTTAAATTTGTAATTAGTTCTTTGAGTTAAAAAAGGGTAAAGTTTCCACAAACATGAAAGCTGTCGACTTAACTCCTTGGATATATTTAGCCAAACTACAGAGCAGGTCCAATGAACTTTAATGTTCCAATGAACTTGTGCGCTTTTCAAACACATGTTCATGTCTACTTTCAAGAATCCTGTAGGGATTATCTCTCCCAAGGGGCAGTTCACCTCTCCTGGCCAGCCAAATTAATTCATAAAGTTCAAACCTGCTCTCACCAAGACTGTGTCACCAAAATCAGGCATACCTGGAGGATTTATACAGGAAGCTGTTTTTATTAAACAAAGTGTGGACAAACAGCCATCTGCTCCCATTAGTCCACACCTCCCCCAAAAATGAAAGGAACTTATCCATGCTCTAGGAAGGATGTGGTAGCACTGGAAAGGGTGCAGAGGAGATTTACCAGGATGTTGTCTTGGCTAGAGAGTTTCGGATATGCAGAGAGTTTGGATAGGCTGGGCTTGTTTTTCTTACAGCAAAGGAGATTGAGAAGGGACACATTTGAGATATAGGAGAAAGTGAGGACTGCAGATGCTGGAGATCAGAGTTGAAGAGTGTGGTGCTGGAAAAGCACAGCTAGTCAGGCAGCATCCGAGGAGCCGTAGAATCGACGTTTCGGGCATAAACCCTTCAACAGGACTGACTTTTGGGGGAGGTATGGACTAATGGGGACAGATGGCATTTTGTCCATGTTTTGTAGGACACCATACAGGACTGATGAAGGGCTTATGCCCGAAACATCGATTCTCCTGTTTCTCAGATGCTGCCTGACCAGCTGTGCTTTTCCAGCACTCGGTTCTTTGACACGTTTGAGATATAGAAGATTATGAGGGGCACAGTTAGGAAGACATTAATCCCCTTGATAAGTCCAGGGGGTGGGGTGGGGGGTTGATGTGAGGAAAGGAGTAGATGTTTGGAAGAAGTGTGAGGAAAAGCTTTCTGACCCAGAGGGTGTTGGGCATCTGGAACTCACTGCCTGTAACAGTGGGAGAGGCAGAAACCCTCATAACATTGAAGTAGGATTTAGATGTGCATTTGCAATGCCAAGGCATACAAGGCTATGGGCCAAGGGCAGAAAATGGCAATAGAATACTGAAGTGTGTGTTATTAACCAGCACAGACTCGATGAGCTGAATCTGTAGATCTCCAGGGGTCCAGCACTATGGTTGGGAGGGGACTTCCTCATGACCTGTCCCATCTGTCAATCTTCCTTCCCACCTATCCGCTCCACCCTCCTCTCCGACCTATTTCCCCCACCTCCATCCACCTATTGCACTCTAATCTACCTTCCCCACAGCCTCACCCCCCTCTCATTTATCCCTCCACCCCCGAGACGCCAGCCTCATTCCTGATGAAGGGCTTTTGCCTGAAATGTCAATTTTCCTGCTCCTCAGATGCTGTGCTTTTCCAGCCCAACTCTAATCTTGACTTCTGATTTTCAGACTGCTCCCACATTTTTTTTAACAAAGGGAGAGGCACTCTCCAATGTTATGGAAATCCAGTCAGTGCAGGCTGGAGGCTGGCTCTGAATCAGGCCCATAATGAGGTCAGACAAGTGGACCTCATAGGATATGAGTTCCCTGATTGGGGCTGTTAACCTGGTTCAATCAGGGAGCCCTGGCTGACAGATAGAAACAGGAGAGTCTGGAATTGGTTAAGGAATAACCTCCTGTGATGCTATCGATTTTATCTGGCTGTTAGAGAACCAGGGAACAGTGTACAATAACTGACAGAGGCATGTGATTTTGGGTTAACCCTGAATGAGATGCTGAGAGACTGCTTGGCATGTGGGATTAAAGATGTAACCATGCAGGAGCACTTACTAGCTGAACCCCAAATGGACTTCAAACAAGCACTGCAGTTGTTTATCATTACAAAATGTGGCAAGTGGAGCATGGGAACTACAGGGCATCCCAATGGAAGTGGACACTTGGAACTGTCCAATTGAGCTTGGGGAACACCACATGAGTGTGGGCAATCACAGAGCCTCAAAAAAAAAGAAACAGCAGAGTCAGAGAATCTGTTCACTCTGAGAGCTGGCTCTGAGGGAGCTGGATCCGTGTCAAGGATTCTCCACAAGTAAATAAAAGGTGACTTGGTTTAAAAAAATCCCTGCAGTGTCAGGGATCCTGTTCACTCTGAGAGCTGGCTCTGAGGGAACTAGATTAGTGTCAACTATTTTCCACGTACAAATAAAGCATGACTTGCTGATGGGATACTGGCCTGTATGGAGTTATTTCAACATCCCTTGCATATGTGAGTTGAGGTCTACACATCTGTTTGAAGCCTCTCTTGTTGAAAATCAGGCAGCTTTGATTTCCACTGGTGTTATGTTCAAGGTCATGTGATCTGTCAGCATCACAAACGGTATTTCTTAAAGGCAATCCACCATCAAAGAACTACATTTAAAAACACGCTGACCCAACTGTCAAACCAGACAGTGCTCCTCACTGCAGTGCAGACATTAGTCACTTCCATTAGGGGAGGCCATAGCCCAGTGGTGATTATCACTAAGTTATTAATCCTGTAAGTCAGCAGATGTTCAAGAGATCTGGGTTCGAATCCTGCCACAGCAGATGTGGGAATAGTAATAGCCAGAATTCAACTAAAACAAAATCTGGGATGAAGAATCTACTGAAGACTATGAGGCCATTGTTGGAAAAACCCAACTGGGAAATCCTTACCTGGTCTGGCCTACATGTGACTCCAGACCCATGGCAATATAGTTGACTCTCAACTGCCCTCTGAAATGGCTGAGCAAGTTATTCAGTTATATTGATTTCTGAAAAAACATTCCTTCTGATTATCTTTTCACACTCCAATTTTTGTTGCCTTCCTCCCTCCCTCTGTCAGGATCACCTGAGCTTTGCTGTTAGATGTGGACACAAAGTAATTGCAATCCCCCTCCCCATCCTGGTGAAAATCAGCCAGTACACATACCCAGACCTCGCACCATTGAAGCCTGAGGCCTAATGTCAGGCCTCAAGAATCGGAGCCAGCGATTTTTCGACCATCACATTGACATGTTGACAGGATCTTCTTTCATCAGCTGGACGCCCAGGGAGAACCTGATTTCCCCTCTTTTAGCAAACAAGTAAGTGACGGATGGATCGATGTGACTTGCAGTGGGACCTTGCCTGTGATCAAGGACACCACATCTCAGAATCCCCTGAGAGTTGTTGACTAACCAGAGGCTGCAGCTTCTCAAGTCTGTCAGCGCTGTAGGGTAAAGGGTTAACCGCAGCAGTATTTTGTCACGAGTTACTAGGCATGTGCGTAAGGAGCTGTGTCACATTGATGTCATATCACGTGGAACAGAGACCAGATGGAAGAAGGTACTAGTGAGTATAATTCTGAGTATAATCTCTAGCTAATTTGTGTTAACACTTTGCACCAGTCTTGTCACCAGTCTGTGTCTGCATCCTAGAGGCTCTGAACAACATTCATGCAAGCGCCACTGGGAGAGCAGTGGCAGCCGCTGGTAATACACCCACCAGAGGCCCCTGGATCTGGAAGGCCCCCGACCACAATGAGAGTGAACAGGATCGGGCTGTGGGTGAGAGACCACTGGATGGCAGGGTCGGGCTATTGATGGAGGCGCTGCTGGATGGCAGGATCCGGTTATGAATGGGGGGGGGGTGGCGCTGGATGGCAGGGGCCATCTGAGGGAGTTGAAAGAAAGGCCAGAGAGGAGTCATTCAGTGCCCCCCCACAACATTCCTGATGTCTACTGAGTGCATGACAACAAGGGAACCCGTCCTCTCACCACCCCACAGTACCGAAAGCCAATATTCGTTGAATGGAAGCAAGCCATTTGGCCCACTGAGTCCACACCAACCCTTCAAAGAGAATCCCACCCAGACTGACTCCCTGTGACCCTACATTTCCCTTGGCTAATCCACCCAACATGCACAGCTTTGGACTACGGGTGGTAAACCCACACAGAAGTGGGGAGACTAGGGCAGCACAGTGGCTCAATGGCTAGCACTGCTGCCTCACAGCACCAGGGACCCAGGGTCGATTCCACCCTTGGGCAACTGTCTTTGTGAAGTTTGCACATTGTCTGTGGCTGTTCCAGTTTCCTCCCAAAGTCCAAAGATGTGCAGGTTAGATCATGGGAAATATAGGGTAGGGGCATGGATCACTCTTTGGAGGGTTGGCATAGACATGATGAGCTGAATGACTTGCTTCCACACTGCAGAGATTCTATGATGAATGTGCAAACCCTGCACAGGCAGTTGTACAAGCGTGGGATTGAACCCTGCAGATGTGAGGCAGCAGTGCTAACCACTGAGCCACAGTGCTGCCGAGGTGAATACAATGCAGAGAGAGGGGGTTTATATTTTGGGCTCTAAACACAGCTAACTGTGGGGTGAGGTGAGGTGAGGTGAGGTGAGGTGAGGTGAGGTGAGGTAGGGTGGGGTGGGGTGGGGGGCTTTCATGAGACACTTAGATGTGCCCCAATTGAAAGCATCACTTCAGGCCTGGAATGCCAGTTTACAGCCTTAATGCCCAGTCTTAATTAGGAACCATAAATTTATACAGTGTGGAAACAGGCCCTTCGGCCCAACAAGGCAACATCGATCCTCCAAAGAGTAACCCACCCAGATTCATTCCCTTAACCTGTATTTACCCCTGATTAATGCACCCAAGCTGCACATCCCTGAACACTATGGGCAATTTAGCATGGCCAATTCACCTAACCTGCACATCTTTGGATTGTGGGACGAAACCGAAGCGCCCGACGGAAACCCACACAGGGAGAATGTGCAAATTCCCCACAGACAGTCGCCCGAAACTGGAAGCAAACTCGAGTCCTTGGTACTGTGAGGCAGCAGTGCTAACCACTGAGGAACTGGGATCTCCCAGCTTGGTTGAATGCCAACTCTCCACCAAACCCCCTACCTCCATACCCCTGAATTCACAGTGGAGACAGGGGCATGAAATTCCACCCCTTGCCCCAGTGTCACAATGTGCCTTTACATTCAAGTAACTGTCTCACAGGGAAAGCCATGGGGAAGTGAAGCTGGAGTTTGCTGGAGGGCCCATCCTGTAGACCGCAAGCAGGCAGCAATCCTAGAATCCTCGACTCTCTCAGGCAAAATAAAAACGTGACCTTAAAAACAGTTGTCGCCAGCCGGGTTTGCTTCAGTGGCAGAAATGGATGACATTCCTGATTTCTGGAATTTCCTGTTGTGTGGGTACTGTCGAAACCATGGGAACCAAATCATTTTTTTTAAAACAAATACATCATCTTTAAAGAATGTTTTCTTGATTATGGGCAATGATGCAGCTGGCAGAGGGAATATGTGAGGGATTTCCAAAACAACAACTCAAATAACTGTTTATGTATGGTTCAAAATTTGTAATGATCAGTGACAACTTTTCTCACGTGGAAGAATTAATCTTCCTGCTCTGTGATAGGGATGTGTTGTGTCAGGGCCTAATTTTTTATATATATCCCACACCCCCAACTTTCCCACGTGAGTGTCACAGTTTTGGAACATCGCTGTCTCTCCTCTGTAACGTTGTGACTTCAGTACAACTACCCGCACTGAGAGATCTATGCTCCCAAAATACATAGCTTTGAAGCAACCATGTTCCCACTGGAATAACCATGGCAACAAGACATCAGATGAGTTAACGGTGCTGGTTTTCACATTGCTGGTGGGCTTAAAACGTTTTACTAACCAGCATCTATGGAGCCAGGAGTGAGTGAATATTCCAGTTGATCAAGAGGTCTACAAAATGAATGGAAAAACACGCACTAAGTAATAGAAACGTTAAACAGGGAGTAAGTACAGCACTGTTACGCTTTATTTACAGTGTAAATTACTTATGTAACAGTGCAACTTTGTCTTACATAAAACTTACCAGGCAGAGAGAGAGCCTGGAGGTGATGGCCTAGTGGTATGATTGCTGGGTTACGAATCTGGAAGACCCAGGAAGTGATCTGGGGAGCTGGGTTCAAATCTTGCCACGGGCAGGTGAGTTTAACAAAAGAAAGCCAAGGATCTAATGATGGCGACCATGAATCCATTGCTGGTTGAGGGGTGCTACCTGGTTCAGTAGCAGCCTTCAGTAGAAGAAAATCTGCCGTCCTTACCTGCTCTGGCCAAATCCCTGGGATCATTGCTGAAAACTGTCTCTGGATCCCTTCCAAAGCCAGTGCATCCTTCCTTAGATACAGGATCCAAAACTGCTCTCAATATTCCATATGACTTCTGGCTTTGTATGGATGCTCCATTATCGTTAGCACTTCCACATCAATTTACAGTTTATGGTCCTCCACCAATACCACACTGGGAATCACATGCCTCATAGAGATTCCACTCCTTTCTTTGACCCTGGGATTAGATTAGATTAGATTCCCTACAGTGCCAAAACAGGCCCTTCGGCCCAACGACCCTCCGAAGAATAACCCAACCAAACCCATTCCCCTACTCCCCACAAATGAACCTATTTAGCACGGCCAATTCACCTGACTTGCACATCTTTGGACTGTGGGAGGAAACTGGAGCACCCGGAGCAAACCCACGCAGACACGGGGAGAATGTGCAAACTCCACACAGACAGTTGCCCCAGGCTGGAATCGAACCCATGTCTCTGGCGCTGTGAGGCAGCAGTGCTAACCACTGTGCTGCCCCATTTTGTTACGGGAACAAAATCAACAAGCTCAAGCTTAAACTAATGTTCTGAAGAAGGGGTACATACCGAAACGCTGATTCTGATTTCTCTCCACTGATGCCACTAGATTTGCTGAGCTTTTCCAGCGATTTCTATGTTTGTTTAGGTTCAACCTTGAACTTGTTGGTTTATTGAATCCACCAACAGAGCAGTCCATAACCCAGGCCCACTTGGAATGAGGACTGAGTCAGTATTATTCTACAAAAGTCTTTCCCCTGGGGTGGGAGAGTCCAGAACTAGAGGGCATAGGTTTAGGGTGAGAGGGGAAAGATATAAAAGAGACCTAAGGGGCAGCTTTTTCATGCAGAGGGTGGTGCGTGTATGGAATGAGCTGCCAGAGGATGTGGTGGAGGCTGGTACAATTGCAACATTTGAAAGGCATCTGGATGGGTATATGAATAGGAAGGGTTTGGAGGGATATGGGCCGGGTGCTGGCAGGTGGGACTAGATTGGGTTGGGATATCTGGTCAGCATGGATGAGTTGGACCGAAGGGTCTGTTTCCGTGCTGTACATCTCTATGACTCTAAATGCTCCCTTCTTAACTCTGTCTCTCATTATTTTGTTCACTGGTAGCGTGGACTGACTCGTCCTTCTTTCTGTGCAATCTCAATGTGATCGCACAATTGAGACTGGCGGCAAGGTCAAGTCTCGTCCAAGTAAGAGGTGAGCCTCTGGTGAGCAACTGAGAGAGCTTCAGAATTAGTCACAATGCTTTTTTGAGGGCCTGGCGGGAAATGAGACACCTTTCAGGTTGTGCTGACTACAGGAGCTGTTGCTTGTGCTCTGAACTTTGTAAACCTCCCGAGAGTCACTCGCGTTAATGATTACTCCATGTCTGCCTGAGTGGCTTTCGTTTCAGTACCTTTCCCACTGATGCCCTTTCACAGGTGAACGTGCTCTAAATTATGGACGACTTCCCCTGCAAATGACTGAGCTTTGCAAACTGTCGGAACAACCAAGTCTTTTCCATTTCTCATTTGAGCTTTTCCCTATCTGAAGTTGCTCAGAATGCCACGGATTGAAGCAGCCTCATGGAGATGCTGAATGAGGACGACCCTCGTTCTCCCGCAGAACTTATTCAGTTGGAAGGGAGTAGCAAGGAAGCAAATAAATGCTAGGGTCATCAGTTGGGGTCAGCTTTTGTTCTATGACACTGTGTACGTGCCACACGTCAGCAATGGCACCTTGGTGAAGCTGAGGATTTATACGCAGATAATAAGTGAACTCTGACCTCCTTTCCAAAGTGTGGTAGCCTTAAGTGTTGACAATTCTCTGGGCTTTGGCCACAGGTCGTAGGAACATTGAGAGGACATAGCTTTAAAGTGAAAGGAAAACAGAAATCACTGGAAAAGCTCAGCAGGTCTGGCAGCATTTGTGGAGAGAAGTCAGAGTTAACGTTTCAGGTCGCATGACCATTCCTCAGAACTGATGGTAGCTGAGAAAACGTCGGTTTACATGCAGAAGACAGGGTGGGGGGATAAGGAGTAAACAATGGGTGGCGATAGAACCCAAAGAGACAGAAGAACAGTTGGACAGACAAAGGAGTAGGTAATGATCAGCCTGGGAGAATGAATAGCTGCTAATGGGGGCCATTAGTGACGAACAATGGGTTGTGTGTAAGAGCAGACCATGTGATAACAAGGCCTGGTGTGGGGAGGAGGCTTGGGGTAAGGACGTGGGAGAGTTCAAGACCTAAAGTTGTCAAACACGATATTGAGTCCAGCCATTTTCCCAGCTACCATCAGCTCTGAGGAAGGATGACCCGACCCGAAACGTTAACTCTGATTTCTGTCCACAGACCTGCTGAGCTTTTCCAGCAAGTTCTAATTTAATTTCTGATTTACAGCACCTGCAGTTCTTTTGGCTTTTGTAGATTCAAAGTGATGTTTGACTTGATTTATTATCGTCACATGTACCTAGGGCACGGTGAAAAGTTTTGTTTTGTGTGCACAAATCATACCATACAAAGTTCATGATGGTAATAAAACAGAGTGAGGAATACAATGTTACAGCTGCAGAGTGAGATCAACATGTAAATTTAAAATTTGATGTGTAAACAAAGCAATTTGAGGTGAGGAAATATGTTCTCACAGAATGTGTATTTAAGGTTTGGAATGCACGCAGGACTTGGAATGCATTGCCTGGAAATATGGTGGAAACAGGTTCAATCGAAGCTTTGAAGGGAGCTTTGGCTGCTTATTTGGCTACCTCTGGGTTCAAAAATATGGGGAAAGAAAAGATATTGGCACTAAATTATTGGGTTGGAAAGTGTGGTGCTGGAAAAGCACAGCAGGTCAGGGAGCATCCAAGGAGCAGGAGAGTTGACATTTGAGGCATGGACCCTTCATCAGGAATGTTGAGGGGGAAGGTGGGGGTGAGAGATAAATCAGAGGGTGTGGGTGGGGCTGGGGGAAAGGTAGCTGGGAAAGTGGATGCAGGTGGAGGTTAATTGTGATAGGTCGGTGGGGAGGGTGGAGCAGATAGGTTGGAAGGAAGGTGGACAGGTAGGACTGGTCAAGAGTTGGGGGGTTGGATCTGGGATGAGGTAGGGCGGTTGGGGGGGGGGGGGGGGGTGGGAGCAAAGGGAGATTTGGAAACTGGTGAAGTCGATGCCGATGTTGTGTGGTTGCAAGGCGGAACATGAAGCGTTCTTCCTCCAGTCATCGGGTGGCTTGAATTTGGAGGGAGCCCAGGGTTTGCACGTCCTTGGGGGAATGGGAGGGGGAGTTGAATTAGTCGGCCACAGGGCGGTGGAGTTGTTTGGTGCGTGTGTCCCAGAGCTGTTCCCTGAAACGCTCCATGAGTTGGTGTCCTGTCTCCCCAGTGTAGAAGAGAGGCCAGTGCCTGAAGAATGGAATGAATGGTCTCCCTGTACACTGTAATAAATCTGTGTTTCTATGTCATTCCCTTTGAACGTCTCCTCTTTAGACATGAAAAAATTGAAAATTGTAAAACGTGGCTGTTTCCTGACAGTGAGGCACTGGGGAATGAGTCTTTTTAGCGTTCCCATTGCTGCAGGAAGCCAGTGCATCACAGGGTGTGGGTACGATGGTTGACTAGGGACTGCAGTATAGGGCACATTATGTGCACTATACTGGAAGCATTGGAAAGGATGCAGAGGCGATTTACTAGGATGTTGCCTGGTGTAGAGGGAAGGTCTTATGAGGAAAAGCTGAGGGACTTGAGAATGTTTTCATTAGAGAGAAGAAGGTTGACAGCTGACTTAATTGAGACGTACAAAATAATCATAGGGTTAGATAGGGTGGACAGTGAGAGGCTTTTTCCTTGGATGGTGATGGCTAGCATGAGGGGACATTGAGGGGTGATAGATATAGGACAGATGTCAGAGGTAGGTTCTTTACTCAGAGAGGAGTAGGGGCTTGGAACGCCCCTGCCTGCAACAGTAGTAGACTTGCCAAATTTAAGGGCATTTAAATGGTCATTGGATAAACATATAGATGAAAATAGAATAGTGTAGATTGGATGGGCTTCAGATTGGATCCACAGGTTGGGGCAATATCGAGGGCCGAAGGGCCTGTATTGTTCTAGAATGTTCTATATTCATTACTGTGTGCAGTTTGTGTATCTGTGTCTGAGCAAGGATGTTCTGGCTGTGTAGGGAGTGCAACAATGGTTTCCCAGATTGATTGCTAGGATGGCAGGACTGACATATGAAGAAAGGCTGGTTCAGTTAGGATTACACGGGGCGGCTCAGTTTTTAGCACTGCTGCCTCACAGCATCAGGTACCTGGGTTCGATTCCACCCTTGGGTGCCTGTCAGGGTGGGGTTGTACGTTTTCCCCGTGTCTGCATGGGTTTCCTCTGGGTGCTCCCGTTTCCTCCCACAGTCCAAAGATGTGCAGGTCAGATGGATTGACCAGGTTAAATTGCCCACAGTGTCCATAAATGTGCAGGCTGGGCAAATTAGCCATGGGAAATGCAGGGCTATATGAATGTGAGGGTGGATCTGGGTGGGTTGCTCTTCAGAGGCTCAGAATGGACTCAATGGGCTGAGTGGTCTACTTTCATACTGTCGGGGATCCTATGTACTAGTTAGGTGGATTGGCCGTGGGAAATGCAGGGTTAGGGTAGGGGGAGGGTCTCGTTGGGATGCTCTTCGAAGGGTCAGTATGGATTTGATGGGCTGAATGGCCTCTAACTGGACTGTAGGGATTATATATTCACTGGAGTTTAGGAAAAATGAGGGGGGGGGGAGTCTCATTGAAACCGTTAAGATCCCAGCAGGAGTATCCTTGGGAAATGCAGGAAGGATATTCCTGATAACTAGGAGTCCAGAACCTAAGGATCTGGTATAGTCCATTTTGGACTGGGATGAGGAGAAATGTCTTCACCCAGAGCCTGTGGAATTCTCTGACACAGAAAGTGGTCGAGGCCAAAACATTAAATGATTTAAAGAAGGAGTTAGAACTAAAGGGATCAAAGGGGATGTGGAGAGCATGGGAACGGGGCACTGAGCATGGGAACAAGGCACGTCACTCATGATGGTATTAAATGGCGTAGCAGGCTTGAAGGGCCGAATGGCCTACTCCTGCTCCTATTTTCTTCGTTTCAGTGTGAATCGTGTGAGGAATTTCCAGGAATACATTTAACCCCTTATGGCAGTCCACCTTACGATCGAGTCAACTCCATGTGCTGTCGGCAGGAGCTCAGGATACACATACTACAGAGTCAAGCTATAAATGGACTCAGTGTGAGTGAGGTAGGAACAGGAGCTTCGGATTATAAAGGTTGCAACTGGGTAAACATCCAAGGACTAAATCGGGAAGTTGAATGGGAATCAATTCTCCACCCTCGAAGGACCACATTGTTGCTTGGAATGTACAAGCTGAGACTGGATTCTGGATCCCTGAATGAATCCCAGGAGTTTTTAATATTCTCACTGAGCTGGTCTACACTTGTTGACTTGTTAGAATGTTATTTTTGTTCCTGTGCACTGATATAAGTCGCTTCTTTTTTTTCCACTGTGGTCCTTTGGGAGATTTGTCAGGCTTCTGAATCCCAGTCATCGGAAGTGTGGGAACGTTTGTAAAGAGGAGCTCTTCTCTGAAGTTGTGGAAGTGTTTAGAGGACCTCTCCTGGCATTTGCCAATGTTTTCAGGAGGACCTTGCTAAGCTGGGTCAGGGAAAGGGATAAAAGCCGCTTTAGTCTGACCAGATCATCCAGAGAGAGCTGACTGGTGGTGGGTTAATCGGTCACCGTGTCTGCGTGGGTTTCGTCCGGGTGCTCCGGTTTCCTCGCACAGTCCAAAGATGTGCAGGTCAGGGTGAATTGGCCAGGCTAAATTGCCCATAGCATTCAGGGAAGTGTAGGTTAGGTGCATTAGTCAGGGGTAAACATAGAATAATAGGGTAGGGGAATGGGTCTGGTTGGGGTGGTATTCAGAGAGTCGGTATGGACCTGGTGGGCCAAAGGGCCTGTTTCCACACTGTCAGGATTCTAATAATATGTAAAACCAGATGAAGCGAGAGATTGAGAAGATGGACCTTCATGGTAAGTTGGTGTGCGGGAATTGAACCCACGCTGTTGGCATTACTCTGCATCGCAAACCCACCTTCCAAGCTACCCAACCCCCTTAAAAGGAGTAACAGTCAAGGGGTTTGTCAATACTTGGATTGAAGTCATTTGTGTTGTCAGAAAAGGGAGTGAGGTCTCTGGGAGTGTCCCAGTATTCTCTCGAGGGTTCCTGAGAGAAAATCAATAATTGCATTCCTGATGAAGGGCTTATGCGCGAAACATCGACTCTCCTGCCCCTCGGATGCTGCCTGACCGGCTGTGCTTTTCCAACGCCACACTCTCGACTCTGATCTCCAACATCTGCAGTCCTCACTTTCTCCTTTGCAAGGGATGTGCCAGTATGTTCCAGGGTTCCATGGAACATGTCAATACTGTTAGGGGGTTGGAAGTTGGATTTGGGGAAATGCCAACATTTGGGACAAACTTTGACCCTCACTGTCATAGAGCTGCTTTTCCTGTAAATTGAACCAGTTGAGAATTCCTTTCTCAAAGACTCCCTCATGTAGGAACATGACATGTCACGTTAACACTCTTGTGCTCCTTCCAGTGATAACTGTTGTACAGCAGACTTCAATCATGGGCTCTCCAAAATGCCTGATACAGAACTGCAGTCCCTGCTTGGAATATAGGTCCCAGTGGGGGAGGGGCATAGCTGCCACCATGTGGCACCTGGGGCCTTCGTTAGTAACTCTGCCAACCATGGGCCTCACCCATTAACTAATTGGTGGAGAAGCCTCAAGGTCTGGCTTAAGGTTTTGGTTCATGGCTGGGTGAGGTTATTACTCACCTCCCCCTGTCCAGAGACGGCCATTTTCTGTAAGGAGACCATTTTTATATTTATTCCTCACGATCTTAGTCTGTGGACTCAGGTACCTTCCAATACGGCCATTTGTCTGCTTGGCTTCTGTTAATTCAGGTCTCGATGCATAGGAGAGGTTTGGGGGGTGATTCTGCCTTTAAAGTAAGCTTTCCCCACCCTTGACATGATCACATCATGTGTCACGGTCTGTGCTCTGGGCACCTGAATTCTCCATCCGCGTAGACCATCCTACAAATATTCCAGGGGAGAGCAGTGACTGGGGAAACGGGGTCCTGGTCCCGTTTTGGCCTTGCCAATGGAGGTCATGGATTATAGGCTCCCCAATGTTTCCTCTTTGGAGATGGGCCTCAGTCCCTTGGTGGGATCCCGTGGACGCGCCAGCCAACAGAACAAAGCAAACAACTTGGGCGATGTTTTGTCACTTTGAAAAGGTTACATTGTCCTGGGTGGTTTTTTTTGAAGAGAGGTTGGAAAAGCGTAGGTGCCAAAATGGCTGCGAAAGTTGGCCTAAGTCAACAATCAGAGGAGGCCTTCAGGTTACTTTCAAAGCGTTATACTATGGAAGGGGAGTGGCTAGTGCTCTCAGTTCAGGTTTTCTAGTTTCTTTTTAGTTGTAGCAGTCACAAGATATTGGAGTCCAGAAGGGTTGAAAGCTTCAGTCAAAGATTTCTGACTGACTTTGATGTTCTCTCCTGCCTGTAAGAATCTGTGTTTGAATTTACCTTTTTGCTAAGGGGTGTGTTTATGGGATGTTACTGTAATGGAACGGTTCACTAGTTAAATTATTGTATAAGGTCGGTTAAGTTTTCCAATAGTTAAGTTATTCTAAATTCCGCTTTCACTTGTTCGTGTGTTAGTTGCAGTGTTTAAATAAAGTCTGTTTTGCTTAAAGCCGAGTGGTTTGTCCAGCTGCACCTCACCTTGAACACCCACTTCATGTCTGCCTTTACAATAAGAAAATCTTAGGGTGCGGGTTACCTTCTTAAAATATTTTGAGGGGGGTCTGGTTGGATCCATAACACTGTGTGCTTCGAAAAGACCAACCACTCTTTGAGCGTTCCTGTGTTCTATCTGACCATGTCTAGCCAGAAGCACTTCTTTCGAAATACAGAGGGGAGATCCAAGATGGCGGCGACCCGGCAAGTCTGTGTCTATAGTGCTCCTCCCAAGACTTGGGCAAAGTGGGCCTCCAACATACTTACCAAATTATTTAAAATAGTTTTTACTTAATGTAATTAGTTGCTCTGTACGAAAGTTAAACAGTCTAGTCTCCTGCAAAAATGACTAAAGGGAAAGGTGCCCGCAGTTCTCAGCAGGCAGGATCCCCTTCCCCATCCTCCCCAGCTGCAGCTGAGGCGTCCGCAGCCACCCCGGGGGACTTACCTATGGTGGCGAGCCTCGTGGAAGCAATTTCCAAACTTGACGCGAAGAGTCCTGGAGCCGATGGAATTCACTCTCGGCCGCGCTACAAAAGCACGACCGAGACATTGAGGAAATCAAGTGCCAAATCGGAGGGGTGGAGCTAAAGGCTGCGACCTCCGAGACTATAGCAGAATCGGCCATGGGTCGGGTCTGGACTCTCAAATAGCGAGTCCAGACCTTAGAAAATATTTGTTTGCTGGGCCTTCCCAAACAGGAAGAGGAAGGCCAGCTTACAACGTTCCTCGAGCAGCGGCTTCCACAGCTGTTAAATCTGGAGACTGGACCAGGCCAGGTAAGGGTGGAATGGGCCTACCGGGTTGCAATAAGTGGACCTGGCTCAAACCAGCGGCCACTCCTGGTCCTGTTCCGGCTGCAGAGCTACAAGGAGAGGCAGATGTACTTAGAAGCTTCCAGAAATCTTGGGAAAGATCCCTAAGCCATGATTTATAAAGGATCCAAGATTATGCTATTCCAGGACGTTTCCCCAGCTTTGGTCCGAAAGAGGAAGGCATTTGATGAAGCAAAGAAGCGTTTAAGGGACTTAAACATTCAGTACTCCCTGCGCTACCCAGCGACGCCACGTTTTAGCCATGAAGGGTCCGTGTACAACTTCAGATCGCCGGAGGAGGCCAAGGAATTTCTGGACTCTCTTAGATAAATTGTAAGAGTTAATTCGAGTGGTGAATGATGTTGTTCTGTCCTCCCCCCACCCCGGTTTACCCTCTTTTATTTTCTTTAATTACCTTTACCTTACTGTTTAATATTATCTTTGGGGGGTGGGGAGAGGGGTTTATTTATTTGTTCTTCACTTAGCAATTTTCTTCCCCCCTTTTTTTAATATATATATAGGCCGGGTGGGGGGTCAGGTTAATGTAGGTGGGGGGAGGTGGTTACCTTATCCTATTTTATCTCTGTCTTTAAGAGCGGGGCTGTTTTCCCCTGTTATTTTGTATTATAATATTTAATTATTATTTGTTGAGACTGTAATTTTATAGTTATATATGTTCATACATGGTATTAAAATTATCAAATATATCTAGGTGTTGGTGTGTGGGGTGGGGGTGGGGTGGGGGGGGGTAGGGTACTCACTGTTAACTCTAGCTTTGTAGTATATTTGAATATTCTTTATTCTATCGTGGGGTGCCTGGGTCAAGGGTGGGGGCACTGGTTGGGAGAGGATATGATGGGCTTTTGGAAAGGAAGTGATGCACCCTGGGAACAAGGGGGAAAATCTCTGTTTAAATATGTTTTATATTTTTTCTATTTAGAAATAGTTTTTTGTTATATTGATGTGAGTGTATTAAAGAACCTCTATTTTTGTGAATTTTATATGCTCTATGCTCGGGCTGTTTTGGATAGAGTTTCCCCTCCTGAGGGATCTCGGAATTGCCTGGATGATTATGGTTAATCACTTGATTAAGTGGTGCACCTGGAATGTCAAGGGGAGTAATTCACCAATCAAAGGGAAGAAAATATTATCAAACCTCAAGAAAGAAAGGGTTGATATAGCTCTCATACAGGAGACTCATTTATTGGATAAAGAACACTTGAAATTACGACAGGGTGGATTTGATCAGGCATTCTTTTCTTCCTTCAGCTCAAAAGGTAGGGGAGTTGTTATTCTTATTTGGAAGAATCTCCCTTTCAAAATGCTAAATCAGATAAAAGATGAATCTGGACAATATATTCTGATTAAAGCCCTTATAAATGGAGAGGAATATGGGATCTTAAATCTGTATTGTCCCTCAGTGCATCCTTTTAAATTTATAGTGGAAGCCTTCTCCAAATTGATTGCTCTCGGTGCTCATCAACTAGGAGAACGTGAGGACTGCAAATGCTGGAGATCAGAGCTGAAAATGTGTTGCTGGAAAAGCACAGCAGGTCAGGTAGCATCCAAGGAGCAGGGCTCCTGAAGAAGGGTTTATGCCCGAAACGTCGATTCTCCTGCTCCTTCAATGCTGCCTGACCTGCTGTGCTTTTCCAGCAACACATTTTTCAGCTCTGCTCTTGGTGCTCGTCATACAATTATAGGGGGAGATTTTAATTTTATTATGGATCCGGAAATAGATAGGATTCCCAAAAGTACTGCATGAGTATCCACCAGATCCAGACAATTGGTGGATTTGTACAAACAATTAGGACTAATAGATGTGCAGAGATGCCTTCATCCACAGGGCAGAGATTTTCCTTTTACTCCAATCCACATAAATGTCATACCAGAATCAATATGTTTTTTGCCCCCTCAATTTTTAAAAATTCCATATCATCCTGTAAAATAGGCAGTATAACAATTTCCGATCACGCTGCTGTATATATGGAAATCAAGGTGAGGAACAACGAGACACCCCCCGGCATTGGTGTATGGACCCCTTCCTGATGAAAAATAGTAAATTTGTAAAGTACTTCTCTCAAGAATTTAAAACTTTTTTAGAAATTAATTGAGGTACGGCTTTGATGTGGGAGACCATCAAAGGTTACGCATGAGGTTTGATCATCTCATACTTGGCGACCCAGAAAAAATTAAAGGGAGAACAACACGGGCGGCACGGTGGCACAGTGGTTAGCACTGCTGCCTCACAGCGCCGGAGACCCGGGTTCAATTCCCGCCTCAGGCGACTGACTGTGTGGAGTTTGCATGTTCTCCCCGTGTCTGCGTGGGTTTCCTCCGGGTGCTCCGGTTTCCTCCCATAGTCCAAAGATGTGCAGGTCAGGTGAATTGGCTATGCTAAATTGCCCGTAGTGTCAGGTAAGGGGTAGATGTAGGGGTATGGGTGGGTACGCTTCGGCGGGGCGGTGTGGACTTGTTGGGCTGAAGGGCCTGTTTCCACACTGTAAGTAATCTAATCTAATCTAAACAGCGTCTGCTCGAAGCTCGCTTAAAAGCAGCTGAAACAGCATACGCTGACAGACCTTCAATTATCAAATTACAAAGGATTACGGCCCTTAGGACAGCTCTAAACGCCATGCTTACCAAACGGCTAAGAGGGAAATATTATTTGCAAGCCAAAGGTTATATGAATTTGGCGATAAACCTGGTAGATACTTGGCATTTCTTGCAAAGAAAAAAAAAGGCCCCTCAAACTATCACATCTATCAAGGAAAGTGCGGGTACTCTGATTCATGATCATAAAAGGATTAACGCAATCTTTAGAAAATTTTATTCTGATTTATATAAATCGCAGGATTGTGAAGACAGAGCTAGGAGGATGCAGTCATTTTTTAAAAACCTGACCTTCCCGGACCTAACTCCAGAACAGGTATCGGTCCTGAATGTTCCCCTAACAATCCAAGAAATACTTGACGCAATCAGGCAACTTCAGAGCGGTAAGGCTCCTGGCCCAGATGGCTTTCAAGCTGAATTCGATAAAGAATTTACAGGAATATTGGCTGGTCCACTTATGGACATGTATCAGGGCTGTCATACAGTCTCATACAGTCAGGGCTGTCTCCCGCCTTCACTGAAAGAGGAAAATATCTACCTGATTCTCAAAAAAAGAAAAAGACCCAGAAGATTGTTCACCATACAGAGCAATATCCTTGCTAAACATAGATTTTTAAATCCTTTCTCAAACGTTAGCATTGAGACTAGAAAGGGTATTGCCATACATCATAAAGGAAGATCAGACGGGGTTTATTAAGGGCCGTAGATCATCCAATAATGTCAGAAGGGTTTTGAATGTGATTCAAGCCTGCCATCAGAGAAAGATACCGGGAGTGTGGTCTCATTCGACGCGGAAAAGGCATTCGACAGGGTTGAATGGTCATATCAGTTTTACACATTGGAAAAGTTTGGCATTGGGAAGGTGTTTGCCAAATGGGTCTCAACACTGTATAATCATCCCAAAGCAGTTGTGATTACCGATGAACTAGGCTCAGGTAGCTTCAGTGTGGATAGGGGTTGCCATCAGGGATGTCCTCTCTCACCATTGAGCCACTAGCAGAAGTTATATGGGCTGACTCTAATATAACGGCCCCGAGGATTGGTACAGGTAAACATAAAATGACCCTTTATGCAGATGATGTTCTCCTATTCCTCAGTAATCCTTTGATGTCCATGCCTTGCTTAATCCAAGTTATTAATACATTTAGTGTATTTTCAGGCTATAAAATTAATTTCTCAAAATCGGAGGCTATGCCAATGGGTGGCCTTGCTAGTATATCCCACTTATTGGAATGGATCCCACTTTCCCTTTCGGTGGTCCCTGGAGGGTATCTTATATTTAGGCATTTTTATTACCCCAGTATTTGGTCAGTTATACAAGGCTAACTTTGTGCATTTACTGGAGAGGATAAGGCAGGACCTCCAGCGATGGGGAGACCTTCCAATTTCCTGGCTGGGTAGAATAGCACTAATTAAAATGAATGTCCTGCCCCGTCTCCTATACCCTATGAGAATGCTTCCGGTGATGCTGCCGAGGCTGGCACTACGTAAATTATATGGCTGGTTGGGTTCCTTTATGTAGAATCATAGACGGCCCCTCATTAAGCTGAAGAAGCTACAGCTTCCACAGGCAAGGGGAGGATTGGACTTCCCAGATTTTAGGAAATATCAGTTAAGTTCCCTATTAAGTTATGTAGCTGATTGGGTCTTGTCTGACCCACAATCAATCTGACTGGACATCGAGGCTTCTCAAGTAAAATGTCCACTTATTAACGTCTTATTTTCAGACAAGAGGAAAATCATTACGGACCACTGTAAAATACCCTATAATACTAAACGCAATTAAAGCTTGGAATATAATGCGGCAAAATGAGGGCAATTCACATAAAACATCCCCCTATACTCCGATAGTGGGGGCATGGGGGTTTCAACCGGGGTTCACAGATGCCACATTCAAACTCTGGAGATCCAGGGGTATCTCCTGTTTAAGGAATCTGTTTAAGGAAGGGGTCCTGATGTCTTTTGAGCAGCTGCATCAGAAATTTGGATTACCTAATGATGATCTCTTTCGATACTTCCAAATTCGAGATTACATACAGAAGAAGACTACACTTTAGATAGTCTTTATAAATGAGTGAGAGAACGTAGAGTGCTATGGCCAATGGGGGTATCTTCGGTCAGCACTCTTTATCATTTATTACATGATGAAGTATTGGGAGATATGGACAATCTGCTTAAAACATGAGATCAGGATGTGGGTCTGGAAATCTCTATAGAAACGTGAAATGACATTTGGGAAAATGCCAGAAAAATCTCCATCTTAAACAGAACTCAGGCCATTCAGTTGAAGATACTTCATAGGGCCCATATAGCACCGGACCGATTGGCAAAATTTAAGGCAGGAGCATCTCCAATGTGTCCCAAATGTAAAACAGAGGTGGGCACTCTTGTACACTGCTTATGGACCTGTCATAAGATCCGTAAATATTGGACTAAAGTAGCAAATGCCCTGACAGAAATCTTGGGAACGGAAACTAGAGTGGATCCAGTATCTCTCCTTTAGGGCTTTTCGAGCTTGTCTTCCCTGGATGTGCACGGGAAGGGATTATTTTCCATTCTTTCTTTCTGTGCAAGGAAAAATATTTCGGTAAACTGGGTGGCCCTCCTGGACTTTCGATTTGGCCCAGAATAATCATGGAATATATTCCCTTTGACTTCCTTACAAACATGGTGCACCAAAAAAGCCAAATTATTCCATAAAATATGGCAGCCCTTCTTGAATTACACAGATACAGATATTTCGGCCATTCTGCCAAAGGCTTTTATCTAATTGAGACAACGAACCTGGCTGGTACAGGGCCCATTGGGAAAGGAAATCTTCATGAATACGGGTTTTGTTATGATCTGATGTTAACACATTCCGAGCATGTACTTTACTACTCAATTTCTGTGTTATCCGTCATTTTTTCTTTTCTTGAGTAATGTAAGAGATTTAATCATACACTCTGGTTAGTTGTAGGTTAGATTAGTAGTTAGTTGAGTTTTGTCTTTTTTTTCTCGGTATCTCCTTCATTTGATAGACTTTGGCTATTATTTATTTAAGATTTAATTGTTTACCAATGTTTATACTTGGGGTTTTTAAAATTTGTAACCTTGTAAAAACATGTTAAATTTTCAATAAAAAATCTATTAAAAAAAATACAGAAATCCATTATCTGAAGGTCATAGACGGGGAATATTTCATTTGGTTAATCGAATGCTGGATAATTGATGCTGGATAACATAGTTAGCCAAGCATCAGGACCTTGCGATTTTGTTTGGATAATCCAAAATTCAGTTATTTGAATGCCAGATAATCGACATTCCTCTGTACTTCGGGATGCACCCACTTTGGGGACAAGGCTGCCAACGTGTCCCTCTGCCAGGATTGTCCTGGATTCCCTGGCCAACCTTTGAGGAAAATTTGTGCCGACTTTTCCATTTCCTGTTTCATATTGTCATTCGTGGATTATCAAAGATGCAGACTAAGGCTGGGGAGAGTGAGAGGCCGTGCATCAGCATCTCCTGGGAGAAGATTAGCCACAGTTCGTAACCCCTGTTGTCCCCGTGCGTCAGCTCCAGCCTCTATCCATGTCAGTACCTTGGCACATGTCTCGATCCTAGAACCATTTTGGCCTGGATTGTGGGATTGACATTGTCTCGTTTCCCAGGCCACCTTGCTCTTTCCCCCAGCTCTTGTTTTTAATAGCAAGAAGTGTCTGCAAGTACTGCGCAGAGTGAAGATTTCTGAGCGTATACGGTCATACGGGAAAGTATTTTTTAAAATCAACCAAGGGAGAAAGTGAGGACTGCAGATGCTGGAGATCGGAGCTGAAAAATGTGTTGCTGGAAAAGCACAGCAGGTCAGGCAGCATCCAAGGAGCAGGGCTCCTGCAGAAGGGTTTATGCCCGAAAGGTCGATTCTCCTGCTCCTTGGATGCTGCCTGACCTGCTGTGCTTTTCTAGCAACACATTTGTCAGCTCAAGTATTTTTTAAATCCAGTCATGGGATGTGGCCGGCACAATGGCTCAGTGGTTAGCTCTGCTACCTCACAGCGCCAGGGACCTGGGTTCGATTCCAGCCGCGGGTGACTGTCTGTGTGGAGTTTGCACATTCTCCCCGTGTCTGCGTGAGTTTCCTCCGGGTGCTCTGGTTTCTTCCCACAATCCCAAGATGTGCAGGTTAGATGAATTGGCCTTGCTAAATTGCCCACAGTACTCAGGAATGTGGAGTTTAGGTGCATTAGTCAGGGGTAAATATAGGGAAGGGCGAATGGGTCTGGGTGGGATACTCTTCAGAGGGTCGTTGTGGACTTGTTGGGCCGAAGAGCCTGTTTCCACACTGTAGGGATTCTATCTCAAAGTTTCTATTGGCCTTTGATGCAAACCCCTCTGATTCTGCAGTTAAAGCTGATCCCAGGCCCCCAGGACTGATTCACTCATGAAACAGGGTCTCCTGGTAAAATCAACTAGGAGACAGTGAGGTCTGCAGACGCTGGAGATCAGAGTTGAAAGTGTGTTGCTGGAAAAACACAGCAGGTCAGACAGCATCCGAGGAGCAGGAGAATCGACGTTTCGGGCAGGAGCCTGATGAAGGACTTTTGCCCGAAACGTTGATTTTTCTGCTCCTCGATGCTGCCTGACCTGCTGTGCTTTTCCAGCACCACACTCTCACCTGGTAAAATCCCTACCACACCCTCACACTGGGAATATCCATGGTTTAGCACTAAATATAGACATTTCAAGCCAATTGATTCCAACATTGGCTTCACAGTTCAGTCTGATTTCCTTCCTCCCTGCTCCTTCAGTTCAGCAGTACCCTCTACTTTCATCAGGACCTTGTTAACTTACCTCAGTCCCCAGGCTTCCTGGGAATTGCTACATTCTCCCTCCCCCCCGCCCCCCCCCAAACACACACAAATGAGCATGGTCTTCTCTCCCTCCTCTTAGGTAATGGAACCAATATCTCCTCCCTTACCTCACTGCCATTTGTGTCATATTAACAATAATAATCCTGCTCCTCAGTGATTGAGTAATTCTGTCTATTAGTTTATTGCTATAGGAAGGAAATAATTAAATTGGAAAGGTGCAGAAAAGGTTGATAAGGATGTTAGTGAGACTGGAGGGTTTGAGTTATTAGAAGAGGCTGGATAGGATGGAACTTTTCTCCCCCCCTAGAGCGTAGGGGGTCGAGGGGTGACCTTATACAGATTTATAAAGTCTGTATAAGGTGAATAGCCAGGGTCTTTTTTCCCTAGAGTAGGGGAATTCAAAACTAGAGGGCCCTAGGTTTCAGATGAAGGGGAAAGATTTAAGAGGGACCTGAGAGGCAACTTGTTCACACAGAGGGTGGTGCATGTATGGAATGAGCTGCCAGAGGAAGTGGTAGATGCAGGTACAGTTACAACATTTAAAAGGCATTTGATCAACGTACATGGATAGGAAAAGATTAGAGGGATATGGGCCAAACATAGGCAAATGGGACTAGTTCGATTTAGGAAACTTGTTCAGCATGGATGAGTTGAGCCAAAGCATCTGTTTCTGTGCTGTATGACTCTGTGACTGTAGTAAAATACGTTGCAAGTTGTGCAGCAAATGTTATAATAAATAAACTGACTTCTGCATGTGAGTATTGCAAACCGAAAACAGACTCACTTCTAGCAAGGGTTGCAACATTGTCTATGCACAGTTCGTAAAGGTGAATTCTGTTGAAGGTGAGGTGCACATGCAACATCCCCCTTCTCTGTTAAAGAAAGTTTAACCATTTACAAGAACAAGTGAATGTACCAGTCTTGGAAATGTATAAGACGTCATTGGCTGAGACAACCAGGCCTTCTATTGGTGCCTTTGTCCGGAGGCGCCATTGATTGCCGTGATCACCAGTGAAGCTGCCTGTTGTTCCTATTTGTGTTGTTCAGCTTTCCTTTCAGCTACGCTGTTGCTTCTCCAGAATGTGCTGGCACTTACATACTACAGCCAGGCTTTGTTCTAAAATAGCCATAGGCCCTCATACTTTTTCATACAGCGCAAATCTTCTGGAGAGCTACTCTTTTGGTTTTTAAGAGCTTCCAGATTATGTTGGAGCTATTGGTTTTCCATTTCAGACTCTTTAAGTTCTATCAAAGTTATCTTTATGTTCTATCAAAGGTCTGGTATATTTTCTCCTTTGTAATCTGCTGTAATAACTGTTCAGCTGCTCCAACTTCTTTTTTTGTTGTTGTTTTATTGCTTGTTTGTTTTCCCCTATGACCTGCTTCATTTTATTTTCACTACAGCATCTTTTTGGGCATTCATTTCATGAGAGAACCATTTCTCATGCATCATTTCCAGCTTTCCTCATGTGGCTGTGCGTCTCCACCCACTTTTCCAGTTCTGTTGTTTTCTCCAGCATTGTTTTGAGCTCAAAGTGAAGTTTGTGTAGCTGTTCCTGCTGAGCCTGGTCAGTTTTACATGCACGTCACTTCAGCTACTCCTACAAACCAGCAATCTTTTCATCTGATTGATGAGATGGAGCTCATAGTCCATCCTATTTTGTTTATTTCTCCTCATAGTTCATCCTGGCTTGTTTATTTCTCCTGCCTTGCTCTATCTTGTCAGTAAATGTGGAAATATAGACCCTATTCCCTCATTCAGATTGTAGGTACGTGTTGTGAATAGCTGGGGCCCAAGCTCTGATCCCTGTGGTAACCACCTTCCCACTCTGAAAATGACCCATTAATTTGAACTTTCTCTCTCCTGTCAGTGAAACAATTCTCAATCCATGCCAGTCCCATCTGCTTTGGTTTTTCACTTCTTATATGAGACTCTACCAAATAATTGCTGCAAATCCAAATACACCAATTTGTGACTGGAATCAGGTGAATTCCATTGATCCTCGATTAGGGTCATTCATCTGGGCCAAGCATAGTGGTTCAGTGGTTAGCACTGCTGCCTCCCAGCGCCAAGGACCTGGGTTTGATTCCCACCTTGGGCAACTGTCTGTGTGGAGTTTGCACATTCTCCCCATGTCTGCGTGGGTTTGCTCCGGGTGGTCAAGTTTCCTCCCACAATCCAAAAGATTGGCAGGTCAGGCGAATTGGGCATGTAAAATGTCCCCTAGTGTCAGGTGTGTTAGTCAGGGGAATGGTTCTGGGTGAGTTACTCTTCGGAAAGTCAGTGTGGACCTGTTGGGCCAAAGGGCTTGTTTTCATGCTGTCGGAAATCTAATCAATGTGATCAGGAAATGCAGAATCTCCTCAGTTCAGGGAGTGCTGGCTGGCCACAGCTCGGATACTGTGCGCAAACAAACACAGGGTGACTTGGTGACAGGATATTGGCCCCTGTCCACCTATTTCAAACACATTCACTGGTTCTTTCTAATCCATTTTATTAGTCACATCCTCAAGGAAGCTCACAGTAGGTTTATTAAGCACTATGGGTGGCACAGTGTCTCATTGGTTAGCACTGCTGCCTCACAGCGCCAGGGATCCAGGTTCGATTCCAGCCTTGGGTGACTGTCTGTGTGGAGTTTGCACGTTCTCCCAGTGTCTGCAAGGGTTTCCTCCCACAGTCCAAAGATGTGCAGGTTAGGTGAATTGGCCATGCTAAATTGCCCATAGTGAAAGGTGCGTAGGTCAGAGGGAAGTGGGTCTGGGTGGGTTACTTTTCGGAGAGTTGGTGTGGACTTGTTGGGCCAATGGGCCTGTTTCCGCACTGTAGGGAATCTAATCTAATCAAGTTGCCTTTCACAAATCTGTGCTGACTTTGCTTAATGCCGTCAGTAATTTTAAAAGTGCATTGTTATCACATTCTTTACGGTAGACTCCATTATTTTCCATGTTTGGCTAAGCTTTCTTTTGTCCTCATTTTTTAACCAATTGGGTTGGACATGTCACCCTCCAATCTGCAGGGACTATTCCAGAATGTATAGAATTTTGGAGGATGACTACTGTCACAAATCTAGTCCTTTTTTTTTCTCCTAAAAGCTGTTCCTTGGCTCAAGGAGACTCTGACCTTCATTTCTTTTCAGAGAGGCAGTAAACCAGGCCAGGCTCCGATCAATCTGGTTTGGTACAGAGATGAAAAGGATTTTGAGAGGCCTTTTGTTTATATGTAAACAGATGAGACTTCAGGCCAAAGTGGTCAGGTTTTAGAAGTGACCTGTATAATGAAAAGGAAGGGGTCTCTAGCTGAGCAGTTTTAATTCAGTCTTGAACTAGTTGGAAGTTCAACAGGGAGCTGTGTGGGAATTCTGTCTCTGATTTCTGCCCTTCAACTCCAACCTGTAAGCACGTTTTCCATTTATACTGGTTTTTAAAGGGAGTTTGCTTATTGGGACTGTTATGTGTATTCGGAACAGCATAATTAGTCTAGTTGGATAGGTTGAGTTCTGTAAGGGTTCTTTATTCTGTTCTTTGTGTTTCATTGTGTAATTTTGTGAATAAATTTCTGTCTGTTTTAAACTCTAGTAGTCAACTTAGCTAGCTTACACCGAGTAATTTTCACTGTGCACTTACCAAAACAAATTGCTAAGTTATGGCCTGGGCTGCCTGCTAAAGGACGTTTTGAGTGGTCTGGCCTAGTCCATAATATTACCAACACATACATTATTTCCATGGCCTTTTCCTTTAATACACTGGGATGTAGATTCTCAGGACTTGGGGATATATCAGCATTCAGTCCCATTATTTTCACTAGCATATATTTTAAAATGAATAATAATAATATCACTTGCCTTTCACTCCTCCCTAAAACATCTTGACACCAAGAACAGCTACGTAAGAATCCTACTCATTGACTACAGTTCAGCCTTCAATACTGTTATCCCCTCAAGACTGATTACTAAACTTAGTGATCTCAGACTGAACCCCACTCTCTGCAACTGGATCCTCAGTTTTCTGACTCACAGGTCACAATCAGTGAAGATTGGGGACAATATTTCACCCTCACTACACTCAACACTGGAGCCCCCCCCAAGGGTGTGTACTCAGCCCCCTATTGTACTCACCGTATACCCATGAGTGTGTCACCAAATACCAGACTAATGCCATTTACAGGTTCGCTGATGACACCACCATAGTCGGTTGAATCTCAGATGGCGATGAAACAGACTACAGATGGGAGGTTGGGAGGTGGAAGACCTGGAAAAATGACGCACTGAGAACAGCCTAGCTCTCAATGCCGGCAAAACCAAAGATCTCATTACTGACTTTCAGCAGGATGTTACTCGATCCACCTCCCCCCCACTCCCACCCCCCCCCCCCCCCCACATACATTAACAGTACAAAGGTGGAACGGGTGGAGAGTGTCAAGCTCCTGTGAGTGGTCATCCACAACAAGCTTTCTTGGACTCGTCATATGGATGCACTGATTACAAAGACCCAACAACATCCCTTCATCCTCAGGCAGCTGAGAAAATTTGGCACGACGCAAATGCCTTTGCCAACTTGTATAGGTGTACCATCGAGAGCATTCTGTCTGAATGTATCACAATCTGGTATGGCAACTGTACCATTCAAGATCGGAGACGGTTACAGAGAGTGGTGAACTCGGCCCGGACAATCACAAAGGCCAACCTCCCATCTACAGAAACCATCTACGAGGCCCACTGTCAAGGAAACGCACCAGCATTCTCAAAGATCCATCCCCCTGGCAATGCTTTTCTACAACCTCTACCATCGGGGAGAAGGTACAGAAGCCTGAACATGCACCAGCCGGTTTCGAAACAGTTTCCACCCTACTGTTGTTAGAATACTGAATGGACTCTCAAACTCTTACCATTCACCTGTACCTGTGTTTTGGTTTTTGCTGCTGCTTACCTATTATTTACTATCTATGTACTTAACTCTGTGATCTGCCTGTATTGCTCACAAGACAAAACTTTTCACTGTGCCTCGGTACATGTGACAATAAATTCAATTCAATTACTATCACCTCCTCTATCTCAAAGCCCCATTCTTCCCACAAACTTTAGTCTTTTCTTGTGCCTTCTTCTGTGAAGACAGAAGGCAGCCTTCCTACATTTGCCCTGTTTAGTAGGTTTAGAGTTTTATATTGTTCTATAAAATCCGTCCTCCCCCATTTTTCTAAACTCTAGTGAATATAGCCCTAATCGATCCAATCCCTCTTCCTATCTCAGTTCCACCATCCCAGTTAGTTTAACAACTGTTGTTGGGAAAGTGTTAGAATCAATTATCAAGGAAGCAATATCAGGATGTTTGGCAAGTCAAAATACTATCCATCAGAGTCAGCATGGTTTTATGAAGGGCAAAACATGTTTGACTAATTTGCTCGAGTTCTTCGAAGAAGTAATAAGTAAAGTTGATAATGGGGATTCTGTAGATGTAATATATCTGGACTTCCAGGAGGCATTTGATAAGGTGTTACACAAAAGGTTAATTCACAAGGTTAGATCGTATTGGATTAGGGGAAGAGCCTGGACAGACGACCGGCTGATGGACAGAAGACAGAGTTGGGCTAAATGGGTTTTTTGTCTGGATGGCAAGATGTAACTTGTGGGGTGTCACAGGGTTCAGTCCTTGGGCTCCAACTATTTACATTCTACATTAATGACTTGGATACAGGGATAGAAAGCTCAATAGCCAAATTTGCAGACAACACAAAAATAGGCGGGATGGGAAATGACAATGAGGAAACAATGACCTTACAAATGGACATAGCTAGATTAAGAGAGTGGGCCAGTATGTGGCAGATAGAGTTTAACGTGGGTAAGTGTGAGGTTATGCATTTTGTATTGGATAAATGGGACGGTGACCTATTATCTAAATGGGCAAAGACTTCGAGGTGCACTGGTGCAGGTGGATCTAGGTGGACTTGCTCATGAGTCACAGAAAACTAGTGTGCAGGTAACAGCAGATAAGAAAGGGAGGGAATAGAATGGTGGCTTTTATAGTGAAAGGAATAGGACATCAAGGTAAGGAAGTATTGTTACAACTGTACAAGGCAGTGGTGAGACTGTACCTGGAATATTGTGCGCAGTTTTGATCCCCTTATTTGAGGAAAGGTGTTGTGAGATTGGAGGCAGTTCAGAGGAAGTTCAGGTAGGTAAAAACAATGACTGCAGATGCTGGAAATCAGATTCTGGATTAGTGGTGCTGGAAGAGCACAGCAGTTCAGGCAGCATCCGAGGAGCAGTAAAATCGACGTTTCGGGCAAAAGCCCTTCATCAGGAATACAGGCAGAGAGCCTGAAGGGTGGAGAGATAAGTGAGAGGAGGGTGGGGGTGGGGAGAAAGCAGCATAGAGTACAATAGGTGAGTGGGGGAGGGGATGAAGGTGATAGGTCAAGGAGGAGAGTGGAGTGGATAGGTGGAAAAGAAGATAGGCAGGTAGGGCAAGTCATGGGGACAGTGCTGAGCTGGAAGTTGGGAACTGGGGTGAGGTGGGGGAAGGGGAAATGAGGAAACTGTTGAAGTCCACATTGATGTCCTGGGGTTGAAGTGTTCTGAGGCGGAAGATGAGGCATTCTTCCTCCAGGCGTCTGGTGGTGAGGGAGCACCCCCACCCTCCTCTCACTTATCTCTCCACCCTTCAGGCTCTCTGCCTGTATTCCTGATGAAGGGCTTTTGCCCGAAATGTCGATTTTACTGCTCCTCGGATGCTGCCTGAACTGCTGTGCTCTTCCAGCATCACTAATCCAGAATCAGAGGAAGTTCACCAGATTGATCCCAGAGAAGAGGGATTTCTCCTGTGATGAGAGATTGAACAATTTAGGGTCTATACTCTCTGGAATTTAGAAGAATGAGGGGAGATCAAGTTGAGATGATAAAAGGTGTGGATAAAATAGACAGGGAGTGAATGCTTCCTCTTGTGGGGCGAGAGGTCACAGTGTTAGGGTAAAGGGCAGCAAATTTCAAACAGAGTTGAGGAGAAACTACTCTGCCCAAAGAGTTATGAATGTGTGGAATTCACTTCCCCAAAGTGCAGTGGATACTGGGACAGTGAGTAAATTTAAGGAGGAGTTAGACAGATTTTCACTTGGTGCTGGGTTGAAGGATAATGGTGAGAAGGCAGGAAGTGGGGATGAGGAGCATATCAACTACAATCGAATGGCGGAGCAGACTCGATGGGCCGAATGGTCTAATTCTGCTCCTATATCTTATGAGCTTTTCAACATGGTACTCCAGGCATCGTCTCATCAAGACCCTGTATAACAGCAGTTAGACAGCCTCCTGCTGAACTCAAATCCTCTTGCAATGAAGGCCTTTTGCCTTCCCATTTGCTCACTGATCCTGCCTGTCTACTTTCATTGACTGGAGTACATGGACACCCAGGTCTTGCTGCATCTCCCTCCTTTCCCAGTCTAACACCATGCAGTGGGTGGCACGGTGGCACAGTGGTTAGCACTGCTGCCTCACAGCGCCTGAGACCCGGGTTCAATTCCCGCCTCAGGCGACTGACTGTGTGGAGTTTGCACGTTCTCCCCGTGTCTGCGTGGGTTTCCTCCGGGTGCTCCGGTTTCCTCCCACAGTCCAAAGATGTGCAGGTCAGGTGAATTGGCCATGCTAAATTGCCCATAGTGTTAGGTAAGGGGTAAATGTAGATGTAGATGTAGGGGTATGGGTGGGTTACGCTTCGGCGGGGCGGTGTGGACTTGTTGGGCCGAAGGGCCTGTTTCCACACTGTAAGTAATCTAAATCTAAACTATCTAATAATCCTCCTCCCTGTTTTGCCCACCACGGTGGACGATCTCACACTTATCCACATTATACTTCATTTACTGTACATTTGCCCACTCACCTGCCTTATCCAAATCACATGAAAGTATCTCTGTGGCCTCCTTACCGTTCATCCTCTGACCCAGCTTTGCAAACTTGGAGATATTAAAATTTTCCTTCAACTCCAAAAGTTTTGGTTAATAGCTCTGCCAATCCTTTGTTCTCCATTATCAATTCTCTCCTCTCAGAGTATAAGGGGCTTACATTTCTCTTCACTCAAGTTGTACTTTATATATCGTTGTAGGAGCTCTTAAGGTTTGTTTTTATATTCCCTACCTATTTAGATTTGGATTTTCTTGTCACGTGTATTCAAGTGCAGGAGTACAGGACTCCAGTGAAAAGTGTATAATGTTGCCACACACGGCACCATCGAGGTTCCAAGGTACCTAGGTATAGAAACTTATCTCATTCTCTGGGAGACCTCAACCATCTGTCTTTGACTCAGTCACTGCAGATACCGTCACTGCTTCTCCGATTTCCTGTAGTACCTCGGGAATATATCATTCACAGGCCGAGCTAAAACATCACCAGGAGCTGCCAAGAGACCAGGCCCAAATCCATCAAGAGAACAGGCTGAGACCCACCAAGAGACCAGGCTGAGACCCACCAAGAGACCGGGCTGAGACCCATCAAGAGACCGGGCTGAGACCCACCAAGAGACCGGGCCGAGACCCACCAAGAGACTGGGCCAAGACCCATCAAGAGACCAGACCGAGACCTACAAAGAGACCAGGCTGAGACCTGCATACTTTAGTTTGTTATCCTTTTAATCAACCTCTCGGTCCCCATTTGCTGAATTCTAAACTGCTCACTGTCCTCAAGCTTACTACATTTTTGAGGAACTTTATATGACTGTTCTTTGAATCTAATACTATCCTTAATTTCTTTTATTAACATAGTTGGGCCATTTTTCCTGTTGTATTTTGCCTGAAAACAATGTAGAATTGCTGCAGTGTGTGCATTTGTCCCTTAAATATGAAACAGTCTCTATCGACTGTCATAATAACGAAATTATCCAGACTACTGCAGCCAACTCAACCCTCCGACTTTCTTAAAAGACAGGGTACAGATACACCAAACTGTCACTTGTTAATGCTGCTGTGAAGCACCTTGGGACATTTTCACGGCGTGAAAGGTGCTAAATAAATGCAAGTTCATGTACGACAGTGGCAGTTTCTCCATCCATCTGCAGAAACTAAATTCATAGAGACGGCAGGAATTTAGGCTGAGAGTAATGCTAGACAGCTGACCTAATCAGCCTCACATTTTAAAAGAGATGTGGGGAATATTAATAATGTCTCACGTCTCTAATTTAACAAAGCATTCAAACGCAAAATGAGCATTTGAAAGAATAAACGAGCTGTTCATTTCTCCAGGACTGGAGGAGCTGAGAGCTCCCTTGTGATTCTTTAAGCTGTTTCTTAATATTAAGTATTAGATCAGACAGGTTAATGGACAATGCATTTTCAAAGGATTTAGCCTCTCTTGTTAAACTCATATCCACAGGGCATTTTATAACGATTTCCCACAGAAAGGATTTTGTGGTTAATTCCACCTTTCCACTGTGTTTAGGCACAGTGCCAGATCTGTTTGGTCCGTCCAATATAAATAACTGGGACAAATATCTAAAGCTTTATTTCATCTTTATGACACAATGTCAAGTTGAAGCTGTATTTTGTCGAAACGCCTTAAAACTGGGCTGAAACATTTCAATTAACAGATGCGAGAGAAAAGTTTGGAAAAAAAAATAGTTAAACGGACTCAAGTCATAATCTCTGGGAATTTTCACACCTCAGATGATTAATGGCTTTGAGAATGTTACAAATGACTGTAATTTTACCCTTTACTTTCGATTCCCAGCCAATAAAAGAGCGCTCAAACACCAGACACAATTAGTTCAGGTGAGCAAAAGTTTTAAAACATAAATGAACATTTTCTGAAGCCTTTATAGGAAGTCTTTTTAACCACAGTTATGTGTTCTGTTCACTGTGGAAATCATTTCCAGTATCTCCAACTGACCCACATGCAAATAGCAGTAGGAGCTGATGCAAAGTGAGAGGACGCATCATCAGATTCTTCAGTCATGTCAAGATTATTCCAGATGGATTGGAGCTAGGTACAGTGGACGTCCAAAGAGACTCTGGGGATTCAGGTGCTTAGATCTTTCAAATGGCGCAAGCAATTAAGGCAGCTAAAGGGATACTGGCCTTTATAATGAGAGCGTCCAGACTCAAACCGTGTGGCCAAATTCCACCCCAAGCCCATTTACAACTCCGCTGACATCACCACTGTTGCAGGGTGGATCTCAAGCAAAGACAAGGCAGAATCCAGGAAAGCGATAAGAGTGCTGAGCAGCATGGTATAAAGACAACAAACCCTCCATCATTGTCAGCAAAGTGAAGGAGCTGGCCAAAGTGAGGACTGCAGATGCTGGAAACCAGAATCTAGATTAGAGTGTTGCTGGAAAAGTACAGCAGGTCAGGCAGCATCCGAGGAGCAGGAAAATCAACGTTTCGGGCAAAAGCCCTTCATCAGGAATTCCTAATGAAGGGCTTTTGCCTGCTCCTCGGATGCTGCCTGACCTGCTGTGCTTTTCCAGCACCAATCTGATCTAAAAACTGAAGGAGCTGGCCACTGACTTCAGGAAGCAGAGTGGAGGACCTGTCCGTATCAATAATATTGAGGTGGAGCTTCTCAGGAATGTCAAATTCCTGGGAGTGATGATCACTTGCAATCAACAACCACCCATGTTGATGCTAGAGTCAAGAGAGCACAACAACATCTCTACTTTCTCAGGAGGCTAAGCAAATTCAGCATGTCCACAAGGACTCTTACCAATTTTTATAGATGCACCATAGAAAGCATCCTACCTGGATGCATCACAGCTTGGTACGGCAACTGCTCTGCCCAAGATTGAAAGAAACTACAGAGAATTGTGAACACAGCCCAGTCCATCACACAAACCAACCTGCTATCCATTGACTCCATCGACACTACCTGCTGCCTCAGGAAATCAGCTGACATCATCAAAGACCCCTCCCACCCCAGTTATACTCTCTTCCACCCTCTTCCATTGGGCAGAAGATACAAAAGTTTGAAAATACATACCAACAGATTTAAGAACAGCTTCTTCCCCGCTGTTATTGGACTTCTAAGTGCACCTCCCAAATTTTAAATTTAAAGTTGATCTCTCTCTCTATGTGTACCTTCTCTGCAGCTCTAACATCCTATTCCTCATTTTGTCCCATTACCCTGATGCACTTTGTATAGTATGATCTGCCTGTACTGCACACAGAACAAAACTTTTCACTGTATCTCAGTTCATGTGACAGCAATAAATTAAATCAAATCAAATCAAGAGATCTGGAGTACAAAGATGCAGAATATGCGCCATAGAAAGCATCCTATCTGGATGCATCACGGCTCGGTATAGCAACTGCTCTGCCCAAGACCCCAAGAAACTACAGAAAGTTGTGAACACAGCACAGTCCATCACTCAAACCAACCTTCCATCTATTGACTCCACCTACACTTTCCACTGCCTCAGGAAGGCAGCCAACATCATCAAAGACTCCTCCCACCCCGGTTACACACTCTTCCACAAGCAGAAGTTACAAGAGTTTGAAAACACACACCAATAGATTTAAGAACAGTTTCTCTCCTGCTGTTATCAGACGGTCTCATATATTAGAGTTGATCTTTCCCTGCACCTTCTCTGTTGTTGTAACACTGTATCCTGCATTCTGTTCATATTTCCCTGATGGACTTATAGAAGGTATGATACTTTTCACTGTATTTTAGTACATGTGACAATAATAAATCAGATCCAATTAAAACCCTGGTTCTGGGCACCACACCTCATGAAGGATAGATCAGCCTTGGAGGGTGTACAACATAGGATTACAGGTCAGGGTTGAATTATGAGGAGCAGTGAAACAAATTAGACCTTTTTCTGTAGAATTTAGAAAGGTGAAGGGTGATCTGACCGAAGTCTTCAAGATGGTAACAGGTAAAGGCAGGGTACAAAACGCCATTGTTAAAGTGACAGCATCATCACGCCCTTAAATCCTAGATGCTTCACTGAGATCACTGCTCATGCTTCCAAATTCTAATTACTAGGGTCAATCTCCTGCTCATCTCCCATATGTCTGGGCACCAATTTCATCGAAATAATCTTCCAATGTCCTGTTGAATGCCTCAAATAAACAAAGACCCCATCTATCTACTCAACTGGACATCAAAGATCCTCATGCCACAATTCATAGTAAAGAAGGAGAAATCTCTTCAGTGTCCAGGCCAATATTGATCATTAAACCAAATTGTCTGATTACGTATTTCACTATTGTCTGTGGGAGCTTGCTGCAAAGCTCCTTTCTCTAGATTATGGAAGTGAAAATATTTCAGCGAGATTTCTTTATAGTTTGATAGCACTTGGGGTGAGCGGAGTTTGGGAGCTCGATGGAGACTTGTACCTTCCTTGCAATCTTCGCATTGTGAAACTCTCAATGTTGCAAGGTCTGACCCGTAGAGACTGGACAAAGTGCTGCAAGGAGGGGAACATACTGTGGGCAGGTCCTGCAACGAAACAGTCACCTGACACGAGAGTTGCTGGCAGATTTTTAGAGCATGGATCCCCCGCAAATAGAGAGCTCACTTATATCGCCACACGGACTGCACGTAAGCTCAGTGCTTTTAAGCACTTGGAGAGTTATGAGATGTGACGGCTCCAGTGGAGTGTGCAAATGGAAGTATGTGGCGTGAGGTGGCCTTTGGGACCAACAGGACCATTTAGCGGAATAGAAAATGGATGCTAAGAGGGGGACCAGGCTTTTACGTGTCAGAGTGAGTCAAGGTAGTGGATGTGAGGTGTTAAATATAGTCAGGCCAGACTCTCAGACAGACTCAAGCTGCATGTAACCAAACACAATGCAGCCAACAGAAAAATTCAAGGACTTCTTTCTTGGATCCTATCTTCATTAATTGAAACCTACTTTTAAACTTCATTCTAATGTTTACAAACTGAGTCACAAGTGTAGGGGGAACCTGAAACAATCCTCTTAAAAGGTTGGGTCAATTGAGATTTTTGTGCCTGAGAGGAGTAGAATTCTATTGCACTATGTTGTATAGAACTTAAAACAGATGGTGTTTATGCTTCCTCTGAATTTACACTATTCCTGTTGTGTTTGGCTGCGTCAATATTATGGTATAAAGGTAATGTCAGAGGCAATGTGATCCAGAGAGCCCAGGCTAATGTTGTGGGGTCCAATCCTATCACAGCAGCTGAAGACATTTCCTTAAGTAAGTCTGCACTTCAAGGCTCAGCTATGTTCTGATAAAAAATTGTCATTGATTTTTGTTTCAAAGGAAATCTGTCTCACTATTGTAGGGAAAGAAATCCTTCCCCGGTTTGGTTGAAATCTGACTTCAGATCTGCCGACTGATTGTTCTGAATCCTACTAAAAGCAACTTATCCCCATTCCATGGAAGAATAAGGAAATAAAAATCCTTCGATTCCTTTCTGCTTTCTGTCCTACCTACTGTTACTCCTCTTAAAACTCTCAATGATTCTTTGAGATGCTCTGTTAAAAACCACTCCCTTTTGGACATGAATCCAAACATGGCCTTATCTGGTGAGCTGTCAAGTTTTATCTGATCACATTCCCATGAAGCACCCTGGGATGTTTCATCGCCTTGAAGGTGCGACTTAAATACAAGTTGTTTCCGAAGTGCAAAAATGACTTTGGTTTATCCAGAACAGGCTGCATTATGAAATCTCTCTGTGGCAGAGTCCCACTCCTGGCAACAGCTCCTCACCGTGACGGCAAATGTGCGAGCTCTGTAAATCCTCGCAGGAGCCCTAACAGCAGAGTGGGTGCGTGTTGGAAGGTGCACCTTTGTCTTTTTTTTTTCCCAACTGTCAGAAATAATATTAAGGTGCAGGGCCAAATCAAATGATCCTGCGCAGTGAGCTTAGCAGAGTGTCTGGACTTTAAAAGCTATTGAATTTAGCTTGGGTGGCAAAATCCTGACATTTTGCAACAGCGTTACATCTGGGATGCAGCAGTGTGGGTTATTTCATGACCCCTGCATTTTTTCAACTACTGGGTTGAGAGATGAGATAGTCGTTTATTCCTGCTACATACTGATTGAATTCTAATGTGAAACAATGAACCTTGGAATCCCTGCAGTGCAGGTAGAGGCCACTTGGGCTGTCAAGTGTGCACCCACCATCCAAAGAGCACCCCACCCGGTCCCTACACTGCAGGTCAAATTAGCATGGCCAATCCACCTGCAGGAGGAAAGCCATGCAGGCATGTACAAACAGTCACCCGAGGCTGCAATCGAACCCAGGACCCTGCTGTTGTGAGGCAGCAGTGCTAACCACTGTGCCACCACAATCTTTGGGGCAGAGCTTATGGCCATATGGTGACTTTTAAGCTCATCTTTATTGCGTATGTTCTGATTCTTTGACCCATTCCTTGTGTCAGGTCTAAGCTGCTATTCCCATTGTCAACCTGACCAGCATGTTCTCCTTATTTCACAGACACTATAAGATCAATGACATGCGCTCACTTGGTCACCTGTACTAGTGTCTCTTTGTCTACTTTGCTGTCAACTTCTGCCTTTCTTAAAAAGCTTTATTTGTAGCAAGGTCAGCATTTGCGAGTATGCCTGGCATATTTTATTCATTCACAGGATTGGGACATCATTAGCCAGCTTAGCATTTATTGCCCCAATGTCAGGTAAGGGTTAACCACATTGCTGTGGGTCTGAAATCACGTGTAGGCCAGACCAAGTAAGAATGGCAGTCTCAGTCCCTGAAGGGCACTAGTGAAACAGATGATTTTTTCCTCCGATAATTTCATAGACTCTTAATTTCAGATTTTTATTGAATTCAAGTTCCACCATCTGCCACGGCAGGATTTGAACTCAGGTCCCCAGAACAATACCTTGCTCCCTGCATTAATAGCCCAGTGACAATACCATTAGGGTGTCACCTCCATTGGTGCTGCGTTTGATGAGATGCCAGTGAGCTGTCTTCTTGAGCTGCCATGGACTGTGTGCTGCATGCATACCCGTGCACTGTTAGGATGAAGGTGCCAAAACCTTTAACGCAGTGACAATGAAGGAACAGCGATATATTTCCAAGTCAGGATGGTGAGTGGAGGGATGGCATTGTCAAGTACCTGCTGCTCTTCCACAGAATCACAGAAGACATACTGTGCCAAAAGAGGACATTTGAATCTTAGTGTCTGACCTAGCTGTCCAAACTGAGCAATGCGACTGAGTGTTATTCTCCTGCTCTCTCCCCATTGCCCTGTATATTGTTTTCATCTAATGCCCCCTTGAATGCTTCAATGAAACCAGCCCTCACCACACTTCTAGCACTTTATTCCAAACTTAAATCACTTGATCCTCTTGGCTCATCTCATTCCCAAAAACCAGGTCCAGCATGGCCTCCTTCCTTGTGGCATTTGCCACATTCCGGATTCCAGGTGATAGAGGTCACTGGTTTGGAAGATGCCATTGAAGAACCTTAATGGTGCCCATTGCGATTAGTACACACCCCAGCTGCTGCGTCCTGCTGGAGCTGGAGATGGTTCCATGTACATGGTGGACAGACCTTGGTCGTGGTGAGCGTAAGTAAGTTACCACTGAATTCTTAGCTTCTGGCATTTTTTTTCTGTCACCACAGCATTTACATGGGTGGTCCAGTTAAGGTTTGGATCAACGATGGTGTTCAGGATATTAATGGAGAGTGATTTTGACTGTGTGATTTTGAGAGTACACACATTGCTAGACTGCTTCTACCAAGTCTCTACCCTTACTATACCTAGGAGCAACTATTCTCTCACTCTCAGCAAATCCTGTAAAATCTTCATTAATGTACACAATACTGTGCGTTAGTTCTCTAGTCCATTCTGACTCTCACAGTCTTAATAGCTCAGTTAACATTGCAACATTGTGTGTGATAATATCATTGACATTCATTTCCCAGGAATCACATGGGGCGAAGTGATTAGCCTCCCTCTGGTTGGAGGTGGGCATAGCCTCGTGCTTGTGCAGCATTGAGATTACTCGCCATGTGATACAGATGCTTTGCCGCCTTATAGGCACTAGCTAAATGCAACTTGCCAAATACGTTCAGTGTTTGCACACTTGCTCAGCAAGTCCAGACTGTTCAATGCTTCACACACTGTACCATTCCGCAGCTTTAGCAGAAGACAGACAGCAACCTACATCTGATACTCTTACTCAACAAAGAGGGGGGAGGAGGTTGATGAGGGCTTCTCATAGAAACCTCTGGATTGTCCCAGACATTCCCTAGAATCCTGGATACATGCCTGTTCCTCTGTGGGAGTGAGACACCAGACTATTGTTTGATACGTTGCTCAATCACTCAACTAAAATACCAAGAAACGAACATTCTAATTCCATTCTTCTGCCACTCTGAGGAAACAATGAAAACACTCTTTACTTCAAAGTAATAACATCTGCACCTCCCCAAAATATAGCTCATGTGCCAGACTTATGCCAGTGCTAATAGCATGCAGAATTGAAAATAAACTACAGATAAGTCATAGAGACGAGCAGCACAGAAACAACACATCCACGCTGACCAGATACCTTAAACTGATCTAGTCCTGTTTGCCAACATTTGGCCCATATCCCTCTAAATCCTTCCTATTCATATACTCACCCAGATGCCTTTTGAATGTTGTAATTGTACCAGCCTCCACCACTTCCTCTGACAACTCATTCCATACACGCACCACCCTCTGCATGAAAACGTTGCCCCTTCGGTCCCTTTTAAATCTTTCCCCCTCTTACCTTAAATCTAAGGCGTCTAGTTTTTGACTTGCCTCTGCTAGGGAAAATATCTTGGCTATTTGCCTTAACCATGCCCCTCATGATTTTATAAACCTCTATATTGTCCCCCCTCAGCCTCCGACACTCCAGGGAACAAAGCCTGAGTCTATTCAGCCACTCCCTATATATAGTTCAAACCCTCCAATCCTGGGTCAGTGACCATAATTCCACTAGTATTAAATTAGTTATGTAAAAGAATAAACCTGATCTAAAGGCTGCCAGAGGAAGTGGTGGATGGTACAATTACAACATTTAAAAGGCTTTTGGATGGGTATGTGAATAGGAAGGGTTTAGAGGGATATGGGCCAAATGCTGGCAAAGGGACTGGGTCAGATAGGAATGTCTGGGCTGGCACAGATGAGTTGGAACAAAGTGTATGTTTCCATGCTGTTTGACTCTATGACTGCAAAGATAAAGTTCTACATTGGAGTAAGACAAATTTTGATGGTGTTAGGCAGGAACTTTCGAAAGTTGATTAGTAAAAGCTATTTGCAGATAAAGGGACAGTTGGAAAGTGGGAAGTCTTCAAAAATTGGGAAAACGGGAGTGCAGAGACAGTGTATTCTTGTTAGTTAGAAGGGCAAGGCTGGTCGGTGTAGAGAATGCTGGATGACTAGAGAAATTGAGGCCCGGGTGAAGGAAAAGAAGGAGGTAAATGTCAAGTATAGACAGATGGGATGGAGTGAATCCCTAGAGGAGAAGGAATATAGATAAGAGGGAAATCAGGAGGGCAAAAATGGGACATTAAGATAGCTTTGGATAATAGGGTTATACAGAATCCATACCACCACTGTAAGGGCTGCACAGCAATTCCACCGACACTTTTCTGACTATGTTGGACATTAAACCTGGCACCCCCAGAACAAACTCAAAAGACAAAACTTCCATAAGACATGGAGAGGACATAACAAAGTTAAAACTTCCTTCTTGTTGTCCAGTGTGGCATGTGAAATGAGAGCTGAAACTGACAGCCATCTCCAGCACTAGAGCTTCTCTGCAGCACAGGCTACTCCATTAGAATAAATTATTCAACCAATAATTCACGCTAGCGAAAGAAAACTGACACAATAACCCACAGGACGTCTTTATAATTCACAAAGCACAGTCATGGGGATTTTTAACTGACTGGGTGGAACAGCACTGAATTCAGCCAAAACCTGAGCTCTGGTTCTCAACTCAGTCTATACTTTCAGAATATGTTTATGTGACAAAGGTGAGAGGTTTTTGAGATAAAAACTCAGGTTATAGTGACTTTGTTCCACTTCTTTTTGTCTCGGACAGCAAAATTTCTGAACTTGAACCCCTTATCATAGAATCCCTGCAGTGTGGAAGCAGGCCATTCAGCCCATTGAGTCCACACCGACTCTCCAAAGCGCACCCCACCGAGACCCTCTCCCGTATAACCTGCATTTCCCGTGGCTAACCCACACAGCCTGCACATCCCTGGTCTCTAGGGACCACTTAGCATAGCTATCCCACCTCAGCTGCACATCTTTGGTCTGTGGGAGGAAACTGGAACACCCGGAGGAAACCCACACAGACACGGGGAGAATGTGCAAACTCCCCCGGTCACCCGATGGTGGAATCAAACCCGATTTCCTGGCGCTGTGAGGGAGCAGTGCCAACCACTGTGCCACCATGTAATAATGAAACTCATAGACATATGAATGAGGAGCAGCTGTAGGCCATTCAGCCCCTCATTTGCACTGCATGAATACCAACAGTTTTGGTCCCTTATGTAAGAAACTATACTATTGTATTGGACACCGTTTAGAGAAGGTTTACTAGGATGTTCCCTGCTCTGCAGGAGCTGTCTTCTGAGTAAAGGCTACCCAGGTTTGGAATCGACTCATTGTCACCTTAGAAGATTGAGAGGTGGAAACAGTCTAAGAATAAGGGATAAGCCATTCGGGACTGAGGTGAGGATGAATTTCTTCACTCAGGGAGTTGTGAACCTGTGGAATTCTCTCCCACAAGAAGCTGTTGGAGCCAGTTTGTTTGATATATCCAAGAGAGAGCTGGGCATGGCCCTTGGGGCTAAAGGGATCAAGGGGTATGGAGAGAAAGCCGGAATGGGAGACTGAGATTGCAGGATCAGTCATGATCATATTGATCAGAAGTGCAGGCTCGAAGGACCAAGTGACTAATTCCTGCACGTACTTTCTATGTCTATGTTTCTAAACATATATGAGATTCTTAAGGAGCTTGACAAGGTAAATGCTGAGATGATGTTTCCTTTCAGATGGCATTGTCTCAGAATAAAGTGGCTTGAATTTAAGACAGAGATAAGGAGGAACTTGCTCTCTCAGAAGGTTGTGAATCTTTGGAACACTCTGCTACTGAGACAAAGAGAAGAGTCTGTGTGTCTATTCAGGGTTGAGATAGATTCATGATCAGTCAAGGAACTAAGGGTTACAGGGAAATTCAACATGAGGAGTACTGGATCATCCATGATCCTGTTCACCGGTGGAGATAGGCTCGGGATGCTGAATGGCCTACTCGTGTTCCTACTTTGATTGTCGTATGGGTGGTGACACTGATGGAGGGCCACCGGGCAAGGGAGTGGGGCAGTTTTCTGGGACCTCCACCCGTAGGTGGCGACAGTGATGGAGGGCAGCTGGAGCAGTCGCTGAAAAAGGAAGGGTGTCTTTGGTGGGGGAGGGCTTTAGGAAAGAGGGTGGGCCAATGAACAAAAGAATTCCTCAGCCTCGTGTGAGTTTGTTTTCTTATCCCTAATTTCTCTTCCGGTTGGTAATGACCTGATGCTGAGGAATTAGAGTGAAGAATCTCTGTTTCTTGATTTTTGGGCTGTCTGGATATTCAAACCTCATGTTATACTGCACTCTCTCCACATCCTCCTGTTATATATTAAATCAAACTGGTTAAGTTCAATTCAAAAGACTGAGGGGATACTTTTTAGGTGAAATGGAGGCCATCAAATTCACTGCCATTATATATCATCCCTATATTTCCAACCATTCATTTAGTAGAAGGAACCGTGCATGGTTTAGAACAAAACTGGGTGGTAGCACTTTCTAGATCCTGTTTTGCACGCTCCTGATGAAATCCAGTAAAAAGAACAATCCGTCTGGATTACAAATCATTTTGGATACCACCTTCCTCAAACTTTTTTTACGAGCACAGTAGATGTGCAAATGTGGGTTTTGGCAAACTTGAGTATACAAACACAAAAGAGAAATGAAGTACCAATGATTTTGGAAAACAAAATTAAACATTAGCAGGTCATTTGGCCTCTCCCATTCACGTGACCATTGAGTTTTAAGGGGTTACTTGCAACTATACAAAGCAACCTGTTCAGATGAATTAAAACACAACTTAATGGCACAGAGATCTGACACTGGACCTCTTGGTCCAGAGGTACGTGCACTACCGCTACATCACATGACCATTGAATTCTTAAGGGGTTACTTGCAATTATACTAATCAACCTGTTCAGATGAATTACAACACAACTTAATGGCACAGTGGACTGACACTGGACCTCTTTGTCCAGAGGTACGTGCACTACCGCTACATCACATGACCATTGAATTCTTAAGGGGTTACTTGCAATTATACTAATCAACCTGTTCAGATGAATTACAACACAACTTAATGGCACAGTGGACTGACACTGGACCTCTTTGTCCAGAGGTAAGTGCACTACTGCTTCATCACATGACCAGGGGAGACTTGTCTGCTGGACACTGACCTTGTAATGAACCTTTTCTGACGCAGTATCTTACCCTTGGCGAGTCTTGAAGTTAATTAACCTGACAAACAACCTACAATCTCACAAATAGCTGCTGGTCTGTGAGCTCACTGGTTCAGTTGTTCAATAGAAGAGGGGAACTTAGAATGGAGCAATCTACACTACCCTGTAGTGTACTTCCAAATGAAACACCAAGCACGCTCCAGGCTGGCAGTAAGACAACAGTTAGGAGGAGGTAAAAACAATGACTGCAGATGCTGAAAACCAAATACTGGATTAGTGGTGCTGGAAGAGCACAGCAGTTCAGGCAGCATCCTACGAGCAGCGAAATCGACATTTCGGGCAAAAGCCCTTCATCAGGAATAAAGGCAGTGAGCCTGAAGCGTGGAGAGATAAGCTAGAGGAGGGTGGGGGTGGGGAGAGAGTAGCATAGAGTACATTGGGTGAGTGGGGGAGGAAATGAAGGTGATAGGTCAAGGAGGAGAGGGTGGAGTGGATAGGTGGAAAAGAAGATAGGCAGGTCGGACAAGTCAAGGAGACAGTAACTGAGCTGGAAGTTTGAAACTAGGATGAGGTGGGGGAAGGGGAAATGAGGAAGCTGTTGAAGTCCACATTGATGCCCTGGGGTTGAAGTGTTCCGAGGCGGAAGATGAGGCGTTCTTCCTCCAGGCGTCTGGTGGTGAGGGAGCGGCGGTGAAGGAGGCCCGTTAGGAGGAGGTACCATAAGCAGTGATGTTGACATGTCCATCAAGATGTATACTAAATGTACTGCCTGTTTTGGGGCACGGTGGGGGGGGATATCTGGTGACCATCTCGTATTCTTGTCTTTGAAAGAGCACCTGGAGATCTTTTGCGTCCACTTGAGAGGGTATTAAATTTTATTTCATTTGTTTATTTATTTTTCTTCTTTCTCCTTGGTTATTTGTTGAATTGCAGTTTTAATAGAGTTTTTTTGGTTTTTTTCATGTTTCGCCAGTCTGTGGAGTAGAGTAGTAGTTTATTTTCTATGATTGCTATTATATTATAAAGTTGTCATACTATTTTGTCCTGGTTTTGTAATTTTGTAAAAAACCTAAAATCTTTTTTTCAATAAAAATATTTATAAAAACATATCAGAAGGTGCAGCTCTCCCTTCATCCTTCATTGAAGTGTCATCTGCTTAATGTATTCACGTTCTGAGGAAGGGCCACTCAGCCTGAAATATTAACTCTGATTCCTCTCCATAGATGCTGCCAGATCTGCTGAGCTATTCCAGCAATTTCTGTTTTTGTTTCTGATTTACAGTGTCCGCAGTTTTTTTTTTAGATTCCCTACAGAGTGGAAACAGGCCCTTCGGCCCACCAAGTCCACACCGGCCCTCCGAACAGTTACCCACCTCGACTCATTTTCCCTCTGACTAATGCAACTAACACTATGGGTAATTTAGCATGGCCCCTTCACCGAACCTGCACATTTTGGAGGGTGGGAGGAAACCGGAGTGCCCAGAGGGAACCAACGCAGACGCGGGGAGAATGTGCAAACTCCACACAGACAGTCACCCGAGGCTGGAATCAAACCTGGGTCCCTGCTGCTGTGAGGCAGCAGTGCTAACCGCTGTGCCATCGTGCCGCCCCTTCTTTTGATTTTTAATGTATTCATGTCTCTGGGGTGAGATTTGAACCTGTAAATTTCTAAACCTGAGGTAATGAAATTATGAGGGGTGTGGATAGGATAAATAGACAAAGTCTTTTCCCTGGGGTCGGGGAGTCCAGAACTAGAGGGCATAGGTTTAGGGTGAGAGGGGAAAGATATAAAAGGGGCAACTTTTTCACAGAGAGGGTGGTACGTGTATGGAATGAGCTGCCAGAGGAAGTGGTGGAGGCTGGTACAATTGCAATATTTAAAAGGCATCTGGATGGGTATATGAATAGGAAGGGTTTGGAGGGATGTGGGCCGGGTGCTGGCAGGTGGGACTAGATTGGGTTGGGATATCTGGTCGGCATGGACGGGTTGGACCGAAGGGTCTGTTTCTGTGCAGTACAGCTCTATGACTCTAAGAGAGCATTAACACTTCCATCAGTCAATGCTATGGTCCTGGGATCCAATTATTGGCATGACTTTCAGACTGGTTTCAAAATTTCAAGTTAATGTTTAAGCAACAGCTGTCTCCCGCCCCCTCTCTCACTTCCCAAACTTCTGTCTGTTTATATTTTGTGGAAATTGGGACCTTTGGAAAATTCCAGTCATTGGTAATCTATACATCACTTGTTTACGAGTGAAGTTTTGTTTGATTAAATTGCTCATAGGGATGTGCAAGCTGGGTGGGCGAGCCATGGGAAATGCAGGGTTACAGGGATAGGGTGTGGATGGGGTGAGGGGGGAGGTTCTGGATGGGATGCTCTTCAGAGGGTTGGTATGAACCCGATGGGCCGAACGGCCTGCTTCCACACAGTGGGAGATTCTATGATTAAATTGTCAGAATGGTGTGAAACTTGAAAGGTTTCAGAAAAGGTTTTGCAAGAATGTTGCCAGGGTTGGAAGGTTTGAACTATAGGGAGAAGTTGAATAGGCTGGGACTGTTTTCGCTGGAGAGTCAGAGGCTGAGGGGTGACCTTATAGAGGTTTATAAAATCATGAGGGACATGGATAGGATAAATTGACATGTATTTTATGATCCTGTTCCACTAGCTACCTGACGAAACAGCAGCTCTTCGAAAGCTAATACTTCCAAACAAACCTATTGGACTATAACCCGGTGTTGTGTGATTTTTAACTTTGTCCACCCCAGTCTAACACTGGCGCTTCCACATTAGATTAGATTACTTACAGTGTGGAAACAGGCCATTCGGCCCAACAAGTCCACACCGCCCCACCGAAGCGCAACCCACCCATACCCCTACATCTACCCCTAACCTAACACAAAGGGCAATTTAGCATGGCCAATTCACCTGACCTGCACATCTTTGGAGTGTGGGAGGAAATCGGAGCACTCGGAGGAAACCCACGCAGACACGGGGAGAACGTGCAAACTCCACACAGTCAGTCACCTGAGGTGGGAATTGAACCCAGGTCTCTGGCGCCGTGAGGCAGCAGTGCTAACCACTGTGCCACCGTGTCACATTATGACTTTGAAACATATTTGACTTAATAATTCCACCGATACATGGAGCCTTCTGACAATAAGTGAGCTAATCTTCATGTTTGAATTTGTACAAGCAAATTTTGCTATAATTTCCAAAATGCCAGCCTGCCTCTAAGTCATCACCCTTACCTTGGTTCAGCTGAAAGATGTTCCTTAGGATTATCCAATCAAAACTGTTCATTTCTTAGCAATGATCTAATTTTCATTATCCCTGAGAGTCTTGATTGTTGTCTGGAAATCCAAAAGTCTATGAGAACATCTAATGTCCTGAAAACCTGTACAATGGGTTAGGTGATGGCCTAACAGTTTGATTATTAATCCAGCAATCCAGGTAAGGTTTTCTGACCTGGATTCAAATCCTGTCATGGTGGTATTTGAATGGACTTCAGTAAGGCGTTCGACAAGGTTCCCCATGGGAGACTGATTAGCAAGGTTAGATCTCATGGAATATAGGGAGAACTAGCCATTTGGATACAGAACTGGCTCAAAGGTAGAAGACAGAGGGTGGTGGTGGAGGGTTGTTTTTCAGACTGGAGGCCTGTGACCAGTGGAGTGCCACAAGGATCGGTGCTGGGTCCTCTACTTTTCATCATTTATATAAATGATTTGGATGTGAACATAAGAGGTACAGTTAGTAAGTTTGCAGATGACACCAAAATTGGAGGGCTAGTGAACAGTGAAGAAGGTTACCTCAGATTACAACAGGATCTTGACCAGATGGGCCAATGGGCTAAGAAGTGGCAGATGGAGTTTAATTCAGATAAATGCGAGGTGCTGCATTTTGGGAAAGCAAATCTTAGCAGGACTTATACACTTAATGGTAAGGTCCTAGGGAGTGTTGCTGAACAAAGAGACCTTGGAATGCAGGTTCATAGCTCCTTGAAAGTGGAGTTGCAGGTAGATAAGATAGTGAAGAAGGCATTTGGTATGCTTTCCTTTATTGGTCAGAGTATTGAGTACAGGATTTAAGAAGTCATGTTGCAGCTGTACAGGACATTGATTAGGCTACTTTTGGAATGTTGCATGCAATTCTGGTCTCCTTCGTATTGGAACGATGTTGTGAAACTTGAAAGAGTTCAGAAAAGATTTACAAGGATGTTGCCAGGGTTGGAGGATTTGAGCTATAGGGAGAGGCTGAATAGGCTGACGCTGTTTTCCCTACAGTGTTGGAGGCTGAGGGGTGACCTCATAGAGGTTTATAAAATCATGAGGGACATGGATAGGGTAAATAGGCAAAGTCTTTTCCCTGGGGTCGGGGAGTCCAGAACTAGAGGCCATAGGTTTAGGGTGAGAGGGGAAAGATATAAAAGAGACCAAAGAGGCTACTTTTTCACACAGAGGGTGGTGCGTGTATGAAATGAGCTGCCAGAGGAAGTGGTGGAGCCTGGTACAATTGCAACATTTAAAAGGCATCTGGATGGGTATATGAACAGGAAGGGTTTGGAGGGATGTGGGCTGGGTGCTGGCAGGTGGGTCTAGACTGGGTTGGGATATCTGGTCGGCATGGATGAGTTCATCCGAAGGGTCTATTTCTGTGCTGTACATCTCTATGACTCTCTATGACCATGAAACCATTGCTGACTGTGGGAAAAATCCATCTGGTTCACAAATGTCCTTTCGGGAAGGAGACAGCCATCCTTACTTGGTCTGACCTACAGACCGACAGCACTGTAGTTGGCTCTGAACTGCCCTCTGGGTAATTAGGGATCAGCAGTAAATGCTGGCCTGCCCAGTGATGCCCACATCCCATTAATTAATAAATTAAAACATTGACGGCTGCAACTTTTAACTGTGCCACTTTTGGTAAGTGATAACGGAGGAGGCAATAGACCTTTGCCAATAGGAGTTGGGATGTCATGTTCAGGTTGTACAGGACATTGGTGAGGTCTCTTCTGGAGTACTGTGTCCAGTTCTGGTCACACTGTCTCACTAGTATCCTCACATATAGATAAGGAACGACACCACTTCGACTGGGACAACACATCCATCCTAGGACAAGCCAAACAGAATTCCTAGAAGCATGGCATTCCAACCTGAACTCTACGAATAAACACATTGAGTTAGACCCTCATCTACCACCCACTGAGAAAAAGAACAGGAAATGACATCACCACAGGAAATTACATCACCAACCCGCAGAAACCCAAACATATAAATAGAAAGCAGGAATTATCAGCAGTGCTTCGCCCAGAGGCCCACTGAAAATGTTACCTGGTAGAGTGATGAAACGTCTGGAAATGAACCTTCCAGCTCAGCGAGCAAACCTACATCCAAAACCTCAACCTGAGCTACAAAGCTTCTCAAAACTCGCTGTGGAATGAACTTCCTGAGGAAGTGGTGAATGTGGGCACAGTTACAACGTTTAAAAGACATTTGGTAATTACATGAATAGGAAAGGTTTGGAGGGATATGGGCCAAGTGTAGGCTAGTCAGACTAGTTTAGTTTGGGATTATGGTCGACATGGACTGGTTGTTATGAATCTTGGAGTTCAGGTGCATGGTTCTCTGACAGTGGAGTTATAAGTAGACAGGACAGTGAAGGAGGCTTTTGGCACATTGGCCTTTATCTCTCAGGGTATTGAGTGTCAAAGTTGGGAAATTATGTAACATTTATACAAGATGTTGGGGAGGCTGCACCTGGAGTATTGTATCAGTGTTGGTCACCTTGCTATAAGAAGGATGTTATTAAACTGGAAAGAGTACAGAACAAATTTACAAGGATATTGCCTGGACTCAATGGTCTGAGTTATAGGGAGAAGTTGGACAAGCTAGGGTTTTTTCTTTCAAGTGTAGGAGACTGAGGGAGGACCTTATTGAGGTGTATAAGATCATGAGAGGGATAGATAGAGTGAATGCACTTAGTCTTTTTCCCAGGGTTGGGGAATCGAGGACTTAGAGGGCATTAGTTTAAGGTTAGAGGGGAAAGAATAAAAGGGAACCTGAGGGGCAACGTTTTTACACAGAGAGTGTAACGCATATGGAATGAGCTGCCAGTGGAAGTGTTTGAGGCTGGTACATTAACAATGTTTAAAAGGCGTTTGGACAAATACTTGCTTAGGAATGGGTAAGAAGGATGCGGGGCAAATGCAGGGAAATGGCGTTAGCATGGATGGACGTTTTGGTCAGTATGGGCCAGTTTGGGCTAAAGGGGCTGTCTCTGTGCTATAGGACTCTATAACTGGTTAGACTGAAAGGTTTGTTCCTGTGCTTTATAACTCTGACTTTGTGGTGGGGAAGTTCAGTCATTTTGACTCAACTGTGGCTGAATTTGTTTGACAACAGGATATCCATTTGCATTTCACCTTTCTGACAGAAATGATAGTAATCTTAGGTGACTTCATGTGGTAGTAATCTCAGGTAGCCTCAGTCTGCAGTTGCTACAGGGAGCATGGGAAGGGATTGGTCTGATTCTGAAATTGGGGAGGGAGGGTTGAGGGTGGCTTGAGGGAGGAGGCAGGGGGAGGTAGTTGTCAAACCCTAGCTAGAGTGTATGACTTTTACATGGGGGGTGGGGGTCAAAGGAAATTCAAGCACCAAAGTTGTGGACTCCCTTTCTGCTTGGCCCATAAGCAGTGCTGTCAAGCACTTAGCTTTTACCCAACAGCCTCTCTGCTTCCCTTGAGCTGCTGCATTTCCTCAGACCAGGGCAACTCAAATGACACTAAAATCTGAAAGAAGGAAGCTACTGGCCTCATAAAAATACTTCAATTATAAACCCGGCTCCTGGGGGTGAACATGTCTCCCAATGTCATAAACCCGATCATCAACCAAATGATGCAGGAGAGGCATTGTGGCTCAGTGATTAGCACTGCTGTCTCACAGACCCAGGGACCCAGGTTCAATTCCTGCCTCGGGCAACTGTCCGTGTGGAATTTGCACATTCTCCCTGTGTCTGCATGGGTTTCCTCCGGGTGCTCCGGTTTCCTCCCACAGCCCAAAGATGTGTAGATTTAGTGAATTGGCCATGCTAAATTTCCTGTAGTGTTAGGTGCATTAGTCAGGGGTAAATGTAGGGAAATGGGTCTGGGGTGAGTTACTCTTCGGAGGGTCTAGTGTGGACTTGTTGGGCCGAAGGGACTGTTTCCACACTGCAGGGAATCTAGTCTAATCAGGCATGGCTATTTCGAGAAGTCCAAGCAGGACGTCACTCTGTGTTTGCCTCATAAGATTGCAGGAGGTGAGCCCATAGGACAATTGCAATGAAATTAAGAGAAAGTTTGGGATATTGACAATATTTCTCATCGTCCTGACCTCTCCCCATGCTGCGCGTTCAGAACAATTGCTTGTCCTCTATTGGAATGAGAAGATGTAAGATGAGCTCTCATTTGTTGTGGTAGGAGAAAGTGAGGACTGCAGATGTTGGAGATCAGAGTCGAGAGTGTGGTGCTGGAAAAGCACAGCAGGTCAGATAGTATCCGAGGAGTCCTGGGCTTATGTCCGAAACGTCGATTCTCCTGCTCTGCGGATGCTCATTTATTATCACCTTTATACATAAAGGCTTTGGCTGAGATATTTCAGGGACTGGAGAGGGAATGGGGCCAGAAATCCCAGACATTCTGGGAAGGTGAAGATCCTGGGAAGTTTGAACGGCAGGGATTGTGTTATGGGACAGAGACCAGAAAGATTTTCTACCTTGGAGGAAGCTGACTGAAACCACTGCATAGAATATTCTAGTGTAAAAGGTCTCCATTCTACTAAATAAAAACAGAAAGAACTGTGGACGCTGTAAATCAGAAACAAAACTGAAGTTGCTGGAAAAGCTCAGCAGGTCTGGCAGCATTTGTTAACAGAAATCAGAGTGAACGTTTCAGGTGCAGTGTCTCAACAAAGGGTCACTGGACCCGAAACGTTAACTTTGATTTCGCTTCACAGATGCTGCCAGATCTGCCGAGCTTTTCCAACACCAACTATTTTGGTCTCTGTTCATTTTGGTCAGAAGGCAGAGAGCCAGGGTGCTAGAACAAGTATTCAGTCAGTCAGCTGTGTATACACTGTAACTGGTATCTGAGTAAGTAAGCATCCAGACAATATATGTCAGTCTGAGATATCATGTTCATGTACATAGCTGTTACTAAACTTCCAGATATCTAACTCAACACTCAGACATCATGTTGAGGTTGTTAGTGAGGCCTCTTCTGGAGCACTGTGCCCAGTTCTGGTCACCCTGTTACAGGAAGGATATTATTAAACTGGAGAGAGTTCAGAAAAGATTTACCAGGTTGTTGCTGGAAATGGACGGTTAATATTGCGTGCAATTCTGGTCTCCTTTCTATTAGAAGGATGTTGTGAAATTTGAAAGAGTTCAGAAAAGATTTACAAGGATGTTACCAGGGTTGGAGGATTTGAGCTACAGGGAGAGGCTGGATAGACTGGGGCTGTTCTCCCTGGAGCATTGGAGGCTGAAGGATGACTTGATAGAGATTTATAAAATCATGAGGGGCATGGATAGAATAAATAGACAAAGTCTTTCCCCTGGGGTGGGGGAGTCCAGAACTAGAGGGCATAGGTTTAGGGTGAGAGGGGAAAGATATAAAAGAGACCTAAGGGACAACTTTTTCACGCAGAGGGTGGTACGTGTATGGAATGAGCTGCCAGAGGAAGTGGTGGAGGCTGGTACAATTGCAACATTAAAGACATCTGGGTGGGTATATGAATAGGGAAAGTTTGGAGGGATATGGGCCGGATGCTGGCAGGTGGGAATAGATTGGGTTGGGATATCTGGTCGGCATGGACGGGTTGGACCGAAGGGTCTGTTTCCGTGCTGTACATCTGTATGACTCTATGACTTTAGGATAGGCTGGGACCTTTTCATTGGATCATAAGAGGCGGATGGGTCCCTTTTTAAATCTTGCTCCTCTCACCGTAAAACATGCCCCCTAATTTTGAACTCCCTCACCTTAGGGATAAGACCTCCTGTCCAACCAGTCATAACTTCACTCCCAGACACCTGGGTTTACAAACCTGGTGACTTGCTCAGAATTGACGGTGGTTTGGATGCTCTGAGTGAGGGCTGTTAGAGTCAGAGTTGTGTGATGAGACTTACGAGACATCAGGGAGGAGGAAAAATGAGGAGAAGACATATTTGGCAGGAGGAAGAAGGGAGGAATGTTGAAAAGTGAAGAAAATATATATATGAAAAAGCAGAAGAAAAGTATACAAAACTCTTTGTTAGGCTCCATTTGGAGTATTGTGCACAGTTTTGGTCGCCACACTACCTGAAGGATATGGAAGCTTTTGAGAGAGCACAGAGAAGATTCACCAGGATGTTGCCTGGTCTCGAGGGCATTGGCTATGAGGAAAGACTGGGATTGTTTTCACTGGAAAGATGGTGACTGAGAGGCGACCTGATGGAGATCTACCCAACTGTGAGAGGTGTAGACAGGGAGGATTGTTAGAGACTTTTTCCCCAAGGTTGAAGTTTCAATGACAAGGGGGCACAGGGTTCCAGGTGAGAGGGGGAAAGTTTAAGGGAGATGTGTGAGAGAAGTTTTCACGCAGAGAGGAGTAGGAGTCAGGAACGCACTACCAGAAGAGGTGGTGGAAACAGGCATGTTGGCGACATTAAAGAGGCATCTGGATGGTTACATGAATAAGGAGGGAAGCGAGGGATACAGACCAAATAAGGGCAGAAGGTTTTTTTAAGTTTAGTTAGGGCATGATGATTGACACAGGCTCAGGAAGGCCGAAGGGCCTGTTCCTGTGCTGTACTTGTCTTTCATTCAAAACAAATATATTTGTCCTGGTAAAGAAGGAGATCCGAGAAAGGTGTGTGGAATTTAAAATCACCAGCGTGAGAGTGAGGGGAAGGGCTTGGGAGATGGAGGTTGGTTGGAATGTGGAATGTCCTACCAGAGACCTCAATGGAAGCAGAACTGGTGACGGTTTTTTTTTTAAAAAAGGCAAGTTGATAAGTAAGTGAAAAAGACAGCATGATAACGTTTCTCTCAGGAAAGGGCAAGGGAATGTGACAAAATGGTTTGCTCATTCAGAGAGCTGATGGGGGCCTCCTGATGTGTAACAACATTCCAGAATGAAAAGTAGAGATAAGTCTTTTATTAGACATGGCTGTGTTATCTGTACTGAAGCATTTCCACGATGATTAACAGTCAACGGAGAAGGATGGTGACGTCTGCATTCTGTGGTGAAAGCCATCTTTATATCCTCTGATTAAGGATATTAGTTTTGTATGGCAGTGGGAGTTGTTATTTTTGAAATCCCACAGCCAAACAGTAAGGGTTAGAGGCAGAATTAAGGAGGAACACAGAATAGAGCATCCTGTCTGTTCTTACCTCAGAAAGTACAGCAGGAGTGAAAGATAGAAGCTTATAAAATTGTGAGGGGTATAGTTAGGGTTACGGTAGTTTTCTTTTTCCCAAGATAAGGGATTTCAAGAACAGGGGAGCACATTTTTAAGATGAGAAGAGAGAGATTCAAAAAAGACCACAAGCTGCACATTCTTTACACATGTATGGAATGAACTTGCTGAGGAAGTGATGGATGTGGGTACAGTTATAACATTTAACAGACATTTTAGATTAGTGCATGAATAGGAAAGGTTTGAAGGGATACGGACCAGGAGCAGGCAGGTGGAGGGACTAGTTTAGTTTGGGATTGTGTTATGGGCTGGTTGGACCGAAGGGTCTGTTTCTGCGTTGTATGACTTTATGAATCTGCCTGTTGAGCCCACTCCACATTTAAGTCCAGAACGTGGTGCTGGAAAAGCACAGCACATGCCTGAAATGTCAATTCTCCTGCTCCCCGGATGCTTTCTGACCTGCTGTGCTTTTCTAGCTCTGGATTCTGAGCTCCAGCGTCTCCAGTCCTCACTCTCTCCTCCTCCACATTTAACACGATCATGGCCGATGTTCACCTCAAACTCCACTCTGCTTGTCTCTCGGTTTAGAGCCAAGAAAACATCGAGTCAGAGATAGGAATGCTAGCCACTTAACCACAGCATCACTCCTGCAATGATCTGATAAGGAGTCTTTCTCTTCCTTTGCCTGTAAGTGCTAATCTCGAGAATCATGTTCAAATCTTGGGTAAGTTCCGAGCTTCATCAAGTGGCAAGAAAAACGTGTAGATGACCATGACAAAAAGGCTGCGATGAAATCACAGGCCCTTTGGCTAAGAATGAATTGTCTGCTTTAATGACCCCAATGTTTCTTGTTGAATACCAGACCCCAGTATCACTGAATCATCCTGAACAGCAACCCTGTTACCTACATCAAACTCTCGCCTCAACATATCCACAAACCAGGCCTGGCTTTGATATGAGATTAACGTGCCAAGGATCAAAGGTTAGTGGCAGCTTTGTTCACCAGCACATGATTGTGAGGCCCACGTATTGCTGTGACATCTCATTCAGACACCCGATGACATGGAATGCTGAGAAGCTGTTGGAATTTCAATTGGATAACGTGATGTTTCATTTAGCATTAAGCTCTGCGAATAAGGGGAGTTTTTTTCACACAATCATAATACCAACTAATTGCCAGCTGTCTGTACCATATCTGGATTTGCCCGTCACCCCTGTGCTCACTGATCTATGTTGGTGTCATCCCTGGCAATTTGAGATTCTCTTTTTCTTGTTTCCCCAAATTCCTCTTCTTTCAACTGTGCAAACACTCTCATCACATGGTTGTGGGTTCAAGTCCCCCAGAAGTGTCCTCAGCACAAATCTCCTTACTGACATTTTCCCATCTCACCACTGACGAGGTGCTGCACTGTTGGAGGTGCGTACCAGCTTTTGGATTGGCTGTTGAACTGAGACATCCTGAGGTCAATGGGAAAGATCCCATGGGGTAATATTGAGTCAGAGACTTCAATTGTCCTCTCAGTCAAGTAAAGCAGATTCTCTGGTCATTATTACATTCGTGAGAGTTTGCCAATGGTCAAACCATTGCTGTATTTCCTATATTGCCTGATCGACTATGTTTCTAATTGGTTTTAAATCCTTGTGGTTATCCATTGGTTATGAAAAAAAAGCTACCTGCTCACAAGATCTGGTGTTTGGAGTAACCAGGGAGGGCTTAATTGAAACTTATAGATATTATTAATCACCCTGTTCAGGGACATTATCGCACACCTCTGGAGCAGACGGGACTTGAACCCAGGACTCCTGGCTCAGAGGTAGGGACACTACCACCATGCAACATAAGCTTATAAGATTTTGAACGGAGTTGACCAGGTGCATATGGAAAGGACAATCTCCCTCTTGTATTTAAATCTAGAAGAGAATCTAGAACAAGGGTTTAGAGTCCTAGAGTCAGGGCGATGTCCAGCACAGTAACAGACCCTTTGGTCCACCTCATCCATGCCAACCAGATACCCTAACCTAATCTAGTCCCACCTTCCAGCACTTGGCCCATATCCCTCTAAACCCTTCCTATTCATGTACCCATCCAGATGGCTTTTAAATGTTGTAATTGTACTAGCCTCCACCACTTCCTCTGGCAGCCCATTCCACACACACACCACCCCCTGCACGAAAGATTTCCCCCTTAGGTCCCTTTTATATCTTTCCCCTCTCACTCTAAACCTATGCCCTTTAGTTCTGGACTCCCCCACCCCAGGGAAAAGACTTTGCCTATTTACCCTATCCATGCCCCTCATGATTTTATAAACCTCGATGAGGTCACCCCTCAGCCTCCGGTACTCCAGACTATTCAGCCTCCAACCTCAACTGAGCCAATCAATATCTCAAACCCTCCAACCCTGGCAACATCCTTGTAAATCATTTCTGAACCCTTTCAAGTTTCACCACATCCTTCCGATAGGAAGGGGACCGGAATTGCATGCAATATTCCAAAAGCGGCCTAATCTCGTGTTTTGAAAATAAGATGTTGCCGATTTAAGACAGGAAAAAGTGAATTTCTCTCAGAGAGTTGGGAGTCTTTGGAATCCTCTTCCTGAAAAGGCAGTACAATCAAAATCGTCAAGTCAGAGGTAGATAGTTTCTTGATTACTTCCAGGTTGAAAGCTTACCGGGGTTGGTGGGGGGGTGTGGTGGGCATGCAAGAATGGAGAGCTGAGATTGCAATCAGATCAGCCAAGACCTTACTGGATGGCATAGCAGACTCAAAAGGCCGAATGGCCTACTCTTATTCCTACACTAATGAAGTTTTATTTTATCCTTCTCAAAAAGGGCTCTTCCTTACTCTGAACTGAAACCAGCATGTTCATTCTCAAAGATGAGAGACTTAACAAACAATCCTGGTCTTTTTCAATATATAATTTCAGTTACCTCACACTGTAAACTTTTGCTATAAATTTTGTGTCTTACGATCTTATACTCCATAACCACCTGATGAAGGAGCAGCGCTCCGAAAGCTAGTGCTTCCAAATAAACCTGTTGGACTATAACCTGGTGTTGTGTGATTTTTAACTTTGTCCAACACCAGCATCTCCAAGTCATGTCTCTCTTTCTCGTTAGCTTCTTTCAGCTCTGTGGCTTATCCGCATTCCTCTTGTAGTGGCCTCTTGAGCATTCCCAAAACCTTGAGTTGCTTACGTCGTAATCTCTGCAATTCTCTCACTCAACCATTCCACATCTTTACCTGCCTCTTTGACTGAGCTTTTGGTCATCTGTTCAAATGTCTCTTTCTGTGGTGGGGGTGTCAACGTTTGCAGCTGTGCAACCTCTTGGAATCTTTAACTGCTTGCAATTTTACTATTTATTTAGCAAGTGTGTAGTCACAGAGCCAAGCAATAGCCTAGTTGGTAACCAACTGGGACTTTTTAATCCCCCCCTCTGTTACAGGCGGTCAGTGGATTCTCCTCAACAATGTGCCTCATTGTTTGGACTGCGCCATACCTAGAGCCTGGGTGGTTTTAGAAACCACAGTCACACTGATCGGCTGCACAGAGTCCTTGGCCAGACAGGGAATAGTTCATAATAACCTATACTCAGACTGCCCATAACACAGGGAGCTTGGAGCGAAGAGCAGAGGGACAGTATAGATTGAAGGGGAAAGTGATAGTAGGAATGAAGGAGAGAGTGATAGTAGGAGTGAAGAGGAGAATGGCAGAATGGAGTGCATTTCAAAGACATTTAACAATGTGATTGACATGTCAATCAAACAGTAAACAGATAATCTTCTGTAATGACAGGTCATAAAAAAGAGCCACTCTTTAATAATGTTACAATTAGAGCCTTTTAGATTTTGTCAACAAACAAATATTGAAAATATGAGACCAGTTTTTAACCCTCACAGACAATGGCAGGCAGTTTCATTCCAAATTCTAAAGGGCCAGACATTCAATTAAGTGTGACAGTTCTACAGACCTCACCCACACTTAGGGATCACTCACCATTTCCCTAAAGGTTTGTAACTGCCGCACTGCCCGTTAAGACCCTTGCTCCAGTGAAAATGCGCTGAGTTTGAACTCAGCACTAAGCTCCAAT